>NW_027185522.1:0-195501 GCF_040183065.1 Periplaneta americana | reverse complement strand
TTCGTTTTTGCGAGATTATTAACTATATAAATATCAATAAAATCTACAAATTCCGTGGGATTTGTCTAATTTCTTAAAAAAATGTTAAATTCATGTGGATTCACCTATATATAACAACAATTTCACGTTCGCATGCGGAGGAATAAGGGTTTGTTTGTGTAAATCGTCCAATTGTAAAAATCGTCTTTCTTGCGGTAAAAACACGATTTTGCTATAAACGTTAATAAAATCTTTATATTCCAACCGATTGTGCTAATTCTTTGACAGAGTGTTTAGTATACATGATTGAACTGTATTATATCACTGGTTTCGATTTTCCCCCACAAAAAAAAATCCTTCAAAAATTTCGTTTTTGCGAGATTTTAACTATATCAATATCAATAAAATCTACAAATTCCGTGGGATTTGTCTAATTTCTTAAAAATATGTTAAATTCATGTGGATTCACCTATATATAACAACAATTTCACGTTCGCATGCAGAGGAATATGGGTTTGTTTGTGTAAATCGTCCAATTGTAAAAACCGTCGTTTCTTGCGGTAAAAACACGATTTTGCTATAAACGTTAATAAAATCTCTATATTCCAACCGATTGTGCTAATTCTTTGACAGAGTGTTTAGTATACATGATTGAACTGTATTATGTCACTGGTTTCGATTTTCCCCACAAAAAAAAATCCTTCAAAAAATTTCGTTTTTGCGAGATTTTAAGTGAATAAATATCAATAAAATCTACAAATTCCGGGGGATTTGTCTAATTTCTTAAAAAAATGTTAAATTCATGTGGAGTCACCTATATATAACAACAATTTCACGTTCGCATGCAGAGGAATATGGGTTTGTTTGAGAAAATCGTCAAATTGTAAAAATCGTCGTTTCTTGCGGTAAAAACACGATTTTGCTATAAACGTTAATTAAATCTCTATATTCCAACCGATTGTGCTAATTCTTTCACAGAGTGTTTAGTATACATGATTGAACTGTATTATATCACTGGATTCGATTTTCCCACAAAAAAAATCCTTCAAAAAATTTCGTTTTTGCGAGTTTTTTAACTATATAAATATCAATATAATCTACAAATTCCGTGGGATTTGTCTAATTTCTTAAAAAAATGTTAAATTCATATGGATTCACCTATATATAACAACAATTTCACGTTCGCATGCGGAGGAATGAGGGTTTGTTTGTGTAAATCGTCCAATTGTAAAAATCGTCGATTCTTGCTGTAAAAACACGATTTTGTTATAAACGTTAATAAAATCTCTATATTCCAACCGATTGTGCTAATTCTTTCACAGAGTGTTTAGTATACATGATTGAACTGTATTATGTCACTGGTTTCGATTTTCCCCACAAAAAAAAAATCCTTCAAAAATTTCGTTTTTGCGAGTTTTTTAACTATATAAATATCAATAAAATCTACAAATTCAGTGGGATTTGTCTAATTTCTTAAAAAAATGTTAAATTCATGTTGATTCACCTACATATCAGAACAATTTCACGTTCGCATGGAGAGGAATATGGGTTTGTTTGTGTAAATCGTCCAATTGTAAAAATCGTCGTTTCTTGCGGTAAAAACACGATTTTGCTATAAACGTTAATAAAATCTCTATATTCCAACCGATTGTGCTAATTCTTTGACAGAGTGTTTAGTATACATGATTGAACTGTATTATATCACTGGTTTCGATTTTCCCCACAAAAAAAAATCCTTCAAAAAATTTCGTTTCTGCGAGATTTTAACTATATAAATATCAATAAAATCTACAAATTCCGGGGGATTTGTCTAATTTCTTAAAAAAATGTTAAATTCATGTGGGGTCACCTATATATAACAACAATTTCACGTTCGCATGCAGAGGAATATGGGTTTGTTTGAGAAAATCGTCCAATTGTAAAAATCGTCTTTTCTTGCGGTAAAAACACGATTTTGCTATAATCGTTAATAAAATCTCTATATTCCAACCGATTGTGCTAATTCTTTGACAGAGTGTTTAGTATACGAGATTGAACTGTATTATATCACTGGTTTCGATTTTCCCCACAAAAAAAAATCCTTCAAAAAATTTCGTTTTTGCGAGATTTTAACTATATAAATATCAATAAAATCTACAAATTCCGGGGGATTTGTCTAATTTCTTAAAAAAATGTTAAATTCATGTGGATTCACCTATATATAACAACAATTTCACGTTCGTATGCAGAGGAATATGGGTTTGTTTGAGAAAATCGTCAAATTGTAAAAATCGTCGTTTCTTGCGGTAAAAACACGATTTTGCTATAAACGTTAATAAAATCTCTATATTCCAACCGATTGTGCTAATTCTTTCACAGAGTGTTTAGTATACATGATTGAACTGTATTATGTCACTGGATTCGATTTTCCCCACAAAAAAAAATCCTTCAAAAAATTTCGTTTTTGCGAGTTTTTTAACTATATAAATATCAATATAATCTACAAATTCCGTGGGATTTGTCTAATTTCTTAAAAAAATGTTAAATTCATGTGGATTCACCTATATATAACAACAATTTCACGTTCGCATGCGGAGGAATGAGGGTTTGTTTGTGTAAATCGTCCAATTGTAAAAATCGTCGATTCTTGCGGTAAAAACACGATTTTGTTATAAACGTTAATAAAATTCTATATTCCAACCGATTGTGCTAATTCTTTCACAGAGTGTTTAGTATACATGATTGAACTGTATTATGTCACTGGTTTCGATTTTCCCGACAAAAAAAAAATCCTTCAAAAAATTTCGTTTTTGCGAGATTTTTAACTATATAAATATCAATAAAATCTACAAATTCCGTGGGATTTGTCTAATTTCTTAAAAAAATGTTAACTTCATGTGGATTCACCTATATATCAGAACAATTTCACGTTCGCATGGAGAGGAATATGGGTTTGTTTGTGTAAATCGTCCAATTGTAAAAATCGTCGTTTCTTGCGGTAAAAACACGATTTTGCTATAAACTTTAATAAAACCTCTATATTCCAACCAATTGTGCTAATTCTATCACAGAGTGTTTAGTATACATAATTGAACTGTATTATATCACTGGTTTCGATTTTCCCCACAAAAAAAAATCCTTCAAAAAATTTCGTTTTTGCGATATTTTTAACTATATAAATATCAATAAAATCTACAAATTCCTTGGGATTTGTCTAATTTCTTAAAAATATGTTAAATTCATGTGGATTCACCTATATATAACAACAATTTCACGTTCGCATGCAGAGGAATATGGGTTTGTTTGAGAAAATCGTCCAATTGTTCAAATCGTCGTTTCTTGCGGTAAAAACACGATTTTGCTATAAACGTTAATAAAATCTCTATATTCCAACCGATTGTGCTAATTCTTTCACAGAGTGTTTAGTATACATGATTGAACTGTATTATATCACTGGTTTCGATTTTCCCCACAAAAAAAAATCCTTCAAAAAATTTCGTTTTTGCGAGATTATTAACTATATAAATATCAATAAAATCTACAAATTCCGTGGGATTTGTCTAATTTCTTAAAAAATTGTTAAATTCATGTGGATTCACCTATATATCACAACAATTTCACGTTCGCATGGAGAGGAATATGGGTTTGTTTGTGTAAATCGTCCAATTGTAAAAATCGTCGTTTCTTGCGGTAAAAACACGATTTTGCTATAAACGTTAATAAAATCTCTATATTCCAACCGATTGTGCTAATTCTTTGACAGAGTGTTTAGTATACATAATTGAACTGTATTATATCACTGGTTTCGATATTCCCCACAAAAAAAAAATCCTTAAAAAAATTTCGTTTTTGCGAGATTTTAACTATATAAATATCAATAAAATCTACAAATTCCGTGGGATTTGTCTAATTTCTTAAAAAAATGTTAAATTCATGTGGATTCACCTATATATCAGAACAATTTCACGTTCGCATGGAGAGGAATATGGGTTTGTTTGTGTAAATCGTCCAATTGTAAAAATCGTCGTTTCTTGCGGTAAAAACACGATTTTGCTATAAACGTTAATAAAATCTCTATATTCCAACCGATTGTGCTAATTCTTTGACAGAGTGTTTAGTATACATGATTGAACTGTATTATATCACTGGTTTCGATTTTCCCCACAAAAAAAAAAATCCTTCAAAAAATTTCGTTTCTGCGAGATTTTAACTATATAAATATCAATAAAATCTACAAATTCCGGGGGATTTGTCTAATTTCTTAAAAAAATGTTAAATTCATGTGGAGTCACCTATATATAACAACAATTTCACGTTCGCATGCAGAGGAATATGGGTTTGTTTGAGAAAATCGTCCAATTGTAAAAATCGTTGATTCTTGCGGTAAAAACACGATTTTGTTATAAACGTTAAAAAATCTCTATATTCCAACCGATTGTGCTAATTCTTTCACAGAGTGTTTAGTATACATGATTGAACTGTATTATGTCACTGGTTTCGATTTTCCCCACAAAAAAAAATCCTTCAAAAAATTTCGTTTTTGCGAGTTTTTTAACTATATAAATATAAATAAAATCTACAAATTCAGTGGGATTTGTCTAATTTCTTAAAAAATATTAAATTCATGTGGATTCACCTATATATCAGAACAATTTCACGTTCGCATGGAGAGGAATATGTGTTTGTTTGTGTAAATCGTCCAATTGTAAAAATCGTCGTTTCTTGCGGTAAAAACACGATTTTGCTATAAACGTTAATAAAACCTCTATATTCCAACCGATTGTGCTAATTCTTTCACAGAGTGTTTAGTATACATAAATGAACTGTATTATATCACTGGTTTCGAATTTCCCCACAAAAAAAAACCTTCAAAAAATTTCGTTTTTGCGAGATTTTTAACTATATAAATATCAATAAAATCTACAAATTCCTTGGAATTTGTCTAATTTCTTAAAAATATGTTAAATTCATGTGGATTCACCTATATATAGCAACAATTTCACGTTCGCATGCAGAGGAATATGGGTTTGTTTGTGTAAATCGTCCAATTGTAAAAATCGTCTTTTCTTGCGGTAAAAACACGATTTTGCTATAATCGTTAATAAAATCTCTATATTCCAACCGATTGTGTTAATTCTTTGACAGAGTGTTTAGTATACATGATTGAACTGTATTACATCACTGGTTTCGTTTTCCCCACTAAAAAAAATCCTTCAAAAAATTTCGTTTTTGCGAGATTTTAACTATATAAATATCAATAAAATCTACAAATTCCGGGGAATTTGTCTAATTTTTTAAAAAAATGTTAAATTCATGTGGAGTCACCTATATATAACAACAATTTCACGTTCGCATGCAGCGGAATATGGGTTTGTTTGAGAAAATCGTCAAATTGTAAAAATCGTCGTTTCTTGCGGTAAAAACACGATTTTGCTATAAACGTTAATAAAATCTCGATATTCCAACCGATTGTGCTAATTCTTTCACAGAGTGTTTAGTATACATGATTGAACTGTATTATGTCACTGGTTTCGATTTTCCCCACAAAAAAAAAATCCTTCAAAAAATTTCGTTTTTGCGAGATTTTTAACTATATAAATATCAATATAATCTACAAATTCCGTGGGATTTGTCTAATTTCTTAAAAAAAATGTTAAATTCATGTGGATTCACCTATATATAACAACAATTTCACGTTCGCATGCGGAGGAATAAGGGTTTGTTTGTGTAAATCGTCCAATTGTAAAAATCGTCGTTTCTTGCGGTAAAAACACGATTTTGTTATAAACGTTAATAAAATCTTTATATTCCAACCGATTGTGCTAATTCTTTGACAGAGTGTTTAGTATACATGATTGAACTGTATTATATCACTGGTTTCGATTTTCCCCACAAAAAAAAAATCCTTGAAAAAATTTCGTTTTTGCGAGATTTTAACTATATAAATATCAATAAAATCTACAAATTCCGTGGGATTTGTCTAATTTCTTAAAAATTTGTTAAATTCATGTGGATTCACCTATATATAACAACAATTTCACGTTCGCATGCAGAGGAATATGGGTTTGTTTGTGTAAATCGTCCAATTGTAAAAATCGTCGTTTCTTGCGGTAAAAACACGATTTTGCTATCAATGTTAATAAAATCTCTATATTCCAACCGATTGTGCTAATTCTTTGACAGAGTGTTTAGTATACATGATTGAACTGTATTATGTCACTGGTTTCGATTTTCCCCACAAAAAAAAAAATCCATCAAAAAATTTAGTTTTTGCGAGATTTTTAACTATATAAATATCAATAAAATCTACAAATTCCGTGGGATTTGTCTAATTTCTTAAAAAAATGTTAAATTCATGTGGATTCACCTATATATCAGAACAATTTCACGTTCGCAAGAAGAGGAATATGGGTTTGTTTGTGTAAATCGCCCAATTGTAAAAATCGTTTCTTGCGGTAAAAACACGATTTTGCTATAAACGTTAATAAAATCTCTATATTCCAACCGATTGTGCTAATTCTTTGACAGAGTGTTTAGTATACATGATTGAACTGTATTATATCACTGGTTTCGATTTTCCCCACAAAAAAAAATCCTTCAAAAAATTTCGATTTGCGAAATTTTAACTATATAAATATCAATAAAATCTACAAATTCCGTGGGATTTGTCTAATTTCTTAAAAAAATGTTAAATTCATGTGGATTCACCTATATATCAGAACAATTTCACGTTCGCATGGAGAGGAATATGGGTTTGTTTGTGTAAATCGTCCAATTGTAAAAATCGTCGTTTCTTGCGGTAAAAACACGATTTTGCTATAAACGTTAATAAAATCTCTATATTCCAACCGATTGTGCTAATTCTTTGACAGAGTGTTTAGTATACATGATTGAACTGTATTATATCACTGGTTTCGATTTTCCCCACAAAAAAAAAATCCTTCAAAAAATTTCGTTTCTGCGAGATTTTAACTATATAAATATCAATAAAATCTACAAATTCCGGGGGATTTGTCTAATTTCTTAAAAAATGTTAAATTCATGTGGAGTCACCTATATATATAACAACAATTTCACGTTCGCATGCAGAGGAATATGGGTTTGTTTGAGAAAATCGTCCAATTGTAAAAATCGTTGATTCTTGCGGTAAAAACACGATTTTGTTATAAACGTTAATAAAATCTCTATATTCCAACCGATTGTGCTAATTCTTTCACAGAGTGTTTAGTATACATGATTGAACTGTATTATGTCACTGGTTTCGATTTTCCCCACAAAAAAAAATCCTTCAAAAAATTTCGTTTTTGCGAGTTTTTTAACTATATAAATATAAATAAAATCTACAAATTCAGTGGGATTTGTCTAATTTCTTAAAAAAATATTAAATTCATGTGGATTCACCTATATATCAGAACAATTTCACGTTCGCATGCGGAGGAATAAGGGTTTGTTTGTGTAAATCGTCCAATTGTAAAAATCGTCGTTTCTTGCGGTAAAAACACGATTTTGCTATAAACGTTAATAAAATCTCTATATTCCAACCGATTGTGCTAATTCTTTGACAGAGTGTTTAGTATACATGATTGAACTGTATTATATCACTGGTTTCGATTTTCCCCACAAAAAAAAAATCCTTAAAAAAATTTCGTTTCTGCGAGATTTTAACTATATAAATATCAATAAAATCTACAAATTCCGGGGGATTTGTCTAATTTCTTAAAAAAATGTTAAATTCATGTGGAGTCACCTATATATAACAACAATTTCACGTTCGCATGCAGAGGAATATGGGTTTGTTTGAGAAAATCGTCCAATTGTAAAAATCGTTGATTCTTGCGGTAAAAACACGATTTTGTTATAAACGTTAAAAAATCTCTATATTCCAACCGATTGTGCTAATTCTTTCACAGAGTGTTTAGTATACATGATTGAACTGTATTATGTCACTGGTTTCGATTTTCCCCACAAAAAAAAATCCTTCAAAAAATTTCGTTTTTGCGAGTTTTTTAACTATATAAATATAAATAAAATCTACAAATTCAGTGGGATTTGTCTAATTTCTTAAAAAAATATTAAATTCATGTGGATTCACCTATATATCAGAACAATTTCACGTTCGCATGGAGAGGAATATGGGTTTGTTTGTGTAAATCGTCCAATTGTAAAAATCGTCGTTTCTTGCGGTAAAAACACGATTTTGCTATAAACGTTAATAAAACCTCTATATTCCAACCGATTGTGCTAATTCTTTCACAGAGTGTTTAGTATACATAAATGAACTGTATTATATCACTGGTTTCGAATTTCCCCACAAAAAAAATCCTTCAAAAAATTTCGTTTTTGCGAGATTTTTAACTATATAAATATCAATAAAATCTACAAATTCCTTGGAATTTGTCTAATTTCTTAAAAATATGTTAAATTCATGTGGATTCACCTATATATAGCAACAATTTCACGTTCGCATGCAGAGGAATATGGGTTTGTTTGTGTAAATCGTCCAATTGTAAAAATCGTCTTTTCTTGAGGTAAAATCACGATTTTGCTATAATCGTTAATAAAATCTCTATATTCCAACCGATTGTGTTAATTCTTTGACAGAGTGTTTAGTATACATGATTGAACTGTATTACATCACTGGTTTCGTTTTCCCCACTAAAAAAAATCCTTCAAAAAATTTCGTTTTTGCGAGATTTTAACTATATAAATATCAATAAAATCTACAAATTCCGGGGAATTTGTCTAATTTTTTAAAAAAATGTTAAATTCATGTGGAGTCACCTATATATAACAACAATTTCACGTTCGCATGCAGCGGAATATGGGTTTGTTTGAGAAAATCGTCAAATTGTAAAAATCGTCGTTTCTTGCGGTAAAAACACGATTTTGCTATAAACGTTAATAAAATCTCGATATTCCAACCGATTGTGCTAATTCTTTCACAGAGTGTTTAGTATACATGATTGAACTGTATTATATCACTGGTTTCGATTTTCCCCACAAAAAAAAATCCTTCAAAAAATTTCGATTTGCGAAATTTTAACTATATAAATATCAATAAAATCTACAAATTCCGTGGGATTTGTCTAATTTCTTAAAAAAATGTTAAATTCATGTGGATTCACCTATATATCAGAACAATTTCACGTTCGCATGGAGAGGAATATGGGTTTGTTTGTGTAAATCGTCCAATTGTAAAAATCGTCGTTTCTTGCGGTAAAAACACGATTTTGCTATAAACGTTAATAAAATCTCTATATTCCAACCGATTGTGCTAATTGTTTGACAGAGTGTTTAGTATACATGATTGAACTGTATTATATCACTGGTTTCGATTTTCCCCACAAAAAAAAAATCCTTCAAAAAATTTCGTTTCTGCGAGATTTTAACTATATAAATATCAATAAAATCTACAAATTCCGGGGGATTTGTCTAATTTCTTAAAAAAATGTTAAATTCATGTGGAGTCACCTATATATATAACAACAATTTCACGTTCGCATGCAGAGGAATATGGGTTTGTTTGAGAAAATCGTCCAATTGTAAAAATCGTTGATTCTTGCGGTAAAAACACGATTTTGTTATAAACGTTAATAAAATCTCTATATTCCAACCGATTGTGCTAATTCTTTCACAGAGTGTTTAGTATACATGATTGAACTGTATTATGTCACTGGTTTCGATTTTCCCCACAAAAAAAAATCCTTCAAAAAATTTCGTTTTTGCGAGTTTTTTAACTATATAAATATAAATAAAATCTACAAATTCAGTGGGATTTGTCTAATTTCTTAAAAAAATATTAAATTCATGTGGATTCACCTATATCTCAGAACAATTTCACGTTCGCATGCGGAGGAATAAGGGTTTGTTTGTGTAAATCGTCCAATTGTAAAAATCGTCGTTTCTTGCGGTAAAAACACGATTTTGCTATAAACGTTAATAAAACCTCTATATTTCAACCGATTGTGCTAATTCTTTCACAGAGTGTTTAGTATACATAAATGAACTGTATTATATCACTGGTTTCGATTTTCCCCACAAAAAAAATCCTTCAAAAAATTTCGTTTTTGCGAGATTTTTAACTATATAAATATCAATAAAATCTACAAATTCAGTGGCATTTGTCTAATTTCTTAAAAATATGTTAAATTCATGTGGATTCACCTATATATAGCAACAATTTCACGTTCGCATGTAGAGGAATATGGGTTTGTTTGTGTAAATCGTCCAATTGTAAAAATCGTCTTTTCTTGCGGTAAAAACACGATTTTGCTATAATCGTTAATAAAATCTCTATATTCCAACCGATTGTGTTAATTCTTTGACAGAGTGTTTAGTATACATGATTGAACTGTATTATATCACTGGTTTCGATTTTCCCCACAAAAAAAAATCCTTCAAAAAATTT
This sequence comes from Periplaneta americana, assembly GCF_040183065.1. Lineage (NCBI taxonomy): Eukaryota > Metazoa > Arthropoda > Insecta > Blattodea > Blattidae > Periplaneta > Periplaneta americana. The sequence goes on along the minus strand of NW_027185522.1, from coordinate 185,135 downwards.
CGTTTTTGCGAGATTTTAACTATATAAATATCAATAAAATCTACAAATTCCGGAGGATTTGTCTAATTTCTTAAAAAAATGTTAAATTCATGTGGAGTCACCTATATATAACAACAATTTCACGTTCGCATGCAGCGGAATATGTGTTTGTTTGAGAAAATCGTCAAATTGTAAAAATCGTCGTTTCTTGCGGTAAAAACACGATTTTGCTATAAACGTTAATAAAATCTCGATATTCCAACCGATTGTGCTAATTATTTCACAGAGTGTTTAGTATACATGATTGAACTGTATTATGTCACTGGTTTCGATTTTCCCCACAAAAAAAAATCCTTCAAAAAATTTCGTTTTTGCGATATTTTTAACTATATAAATATCAATATAATCTACAAATTCCGTGGGATTTGTCTAATTTCTTAAAAAAAATGTTAAATTCATGTGGATTCACCTATATATAACAACAATTTCACGTTCGCATGCGGAGGAATAAGGGTTTGTTTGTGTAAATCGTCCAATTGTAAAAATCGTCTTTTCTTGCGGTAAAAACACGATTTTGCTATAATCGTTAATAAAATCTCTATATTCCAACCGATTGTGTTAATTCTTTGACAGAGTGTTTAGTATACATGATTGAACTGTATTATATCACTGGTTTCGATTTTCCCCACAAAAAAAAATCCTTCAAAAAATTTCGTTTTTGCGAGATTTTAACTATATAAATATCAATAAAATCTACAAATTCCGGGGGATTTGTCTAATTTCTTAAAAAAATGTTAAATTCATGTGGAGTCACCTATATATAACAACAATTTCACGTTCGCATGCAGCGGAATATGGGTTTGTTTGAGAAAATCGTCAAATTGTAAAAATCGTCGTTTCTTGCGGTAAAAACACGATTTTGCTATAAACGTTAATAAAATCTCGATATTCCAACCGATTGTGCTAATTCTTTCACAGAGTGTTTAGTATACATGATTGAACTGTATTATGTCACTGGTTTCGATTTTCCCCACAAAAAAAAATCCTTCAAAAAATTTCGTTTTTGCGAGATTTTTAACTATATAAATATCTATATAATCTACAAATTCCGTGAGATTTGTCTAATTTCATAAAAAAAAATGTTAAATTCATGTGGATTCACCTATATATAACAACAATTTCACGTTCGCATGGGGAGGAATAAGGGTTTGTTTGTGTAAATCGTCCAATTGTAAAAATCGTCGTTTCTTGCGGTAAAAACACGATTTTGCTATAAACGTTAATAAAACCTCTATATTCCAACCGATTGTGCTAATTCTTTCACAGAGTGTTTAGTATACATAAATGAACTGTATTATATCACTGGTTTCGATTTTCCCCACAAAAAAAATCCTTCAAAAAATTTCGTTTTTGCGAGATTTTTAACTATATAAATATCAATAAAATCTACAAATTCCTTGGGATTTGTCTAATTTCTTAAAAATATGTTAAATTCATGTGGATTCACCTATATATAGCAACAATTTCACGTTCGCATGTAGAGGAATATGGGTTTGTTTGTGTAAATCGTCCAATTGTAAAAATCGTCTTTTCTTGCGGTAAAAACACGATTTTGCTATAATCGTTAATAAAATCTCTATATTCCAACCGATTGTGTTAATTCTTTGACAGAGTGTTTAGTATACATGATTGAACTGTATTATATCACTGGTTTCGATTTTCCCCACAAAAAAAAATCCTTCAAAAAATTTCGTTTTTGCGAGATTTTAACTATATAAATATCAATAAAATCTACAAATTCCGGGGGATTTGTCTAATTTCTTAAAAAAATGTTAAATTCATGTGGAGTCACCTATATATAACAACAATTTCACGTTCGCATGCAGCGGAATATGTGTTTGTTTGAGAAAATCGTCAAATTGTAAAAATCGACGTTTCTTGCGGTAAAAACACGATTTTGCTATAAACGTTAATAAAATCTCGATATTCCAACCGATTGTGCTAATTCTTTCACAGAGTGTTTAGTATACATGATTGAACTGTATTATGTCACTGGTTTCGATTTTCCCCACAAAAAAAAATCCTTCAAAAAATTTCGTTTTTGCGAGATTTTTAACTATATAAATATCAATATAATCTACAAATTCCGTGGGATTTGTCTAATTTCTTAAAAAAAATGTTAAATTCATGTGGATTCACCTATATATAACAACAATTTCACGTTCGCATGCGGAGGAATAAGGGTTTGTTTGTGTAAATCGTCCAATTGTAAAAATCGTCGTTTCTTGCGGTAAAAACACGATTTTGCTATAAACGTTAATAAAATCTCGATATTCCAACCGATTGTGCTAATTCTTTCACAGAGTGTTTAGTATACATGATTGAAATGTATTATGTCACTGGTTTCGATTTTCCCCACAAAAAAAATCCTTCAAAAAATTTCGTTTTTGCGAGATTTTTAACTATATAAATATCAATAAAATCTACAAATTCCTTGGGATTTGTCTAATTTCTTAAAAATATGTTAAATTCATGTGGATTCACCTATATATATAGCAACAATTTCACGTTCGCATGCAGAGGAATATGGGTTTGTTTGTGTAAATCGTCCAATTGTAAAAATCGTCTTTTCTTGCGGTAAAAACACGATTTTGCTATAATCGTTAATAAAATCTCTATATTCCAACCGATTGTGTTAATTCTTTGACAGAGTGTTTAGTATACATGATTGAACTGTATTATATCACTGGTTTCGATTTTCCCCACAAAAAAAAATCCTTCAAAAAATTTCGTTTTTGCGAGATTTTAACTATATAAATATCAATAAAATCTACAAATTCCGGGGGATTTGTCTAATTTCTTAAAAAAATGTTAAATTCATGTGGAGTCACCTATATATAACAACAATTTCACGTTCGCATGCAGCGGAATATGGGTTAGTTTTAGAAAATTGTCAAATTGTAAAAATCGTCGTTTCTTGCGGTAAAAACACGATTTTGCTATAAACGTTAATAAAATCTCGATATTCCAACCGATTGTGCTAATTCTTTCACAGAGTGTTTAGTATACATGATTGAACTGTATTATGTCACTGGTTTCGATTTTCCCCACAAAAAAAAATCCTTCAAAAAATTTCGTTTTTGCGAGATTTTTAACTGTATAAATATCAATATAATCTACAAATTCCGTGGGATTTGTCTAATTTCATAAAAAAAATGTTAAATTCATGTGGATTCACCTATATATAACAACAATTTCACGTTCGCATGCGGAGGAATAAGGGTTTGTTTGTGTAAATCGTCCAATTGTAAAAATCGTCGTTTCTTGCGGTAAAAACACGATTTTGCTATAAACGTTAATAAAACCTCTATATTCCAACCGATTGTGCTAATTCTTTCACAGAGTGTTTAGTATACATAAATGAACTGTATTATATCACTGGTTTCGATTTTCCCCACAAAAAAAATCCTTCAAAAAATTTCGTTTTTGCGAGATTTTTAACTATATAAATATCAATAAAATCTACAAATTCCTTGGGATTTGTCTAATTTCTTAAAAATATGTTAAATTCATGTGGATTCACCTATATATAGCAACAATTTCACGTTCGCATGTAGAGGAATATGGGTTTGTTTGTGTAAATCGTCCAATTGTAAAAATCGTCTTTTCTTGCGGTAAAAACACGATTTTGCTATAATCGTTAATAAAATCTCTATATTCCAACCGATTGTGTTAATTCTTTGACAGAGTGTTTAGTATACATGATTGAACTGTATTATATCACTGGTTTCGATTTTCCCCACAAAAAAAAATCCTTCAAAAAATTTCGTTTTTGCGAGATTTTAACTATATAAATATCAATAAAATCTACAAATTCCGGGGGATTTGTCTAATTTCTTAAAAAAATGTTAAATTCATGTGGAGTCACCTATATATAACAACAATTTCACGTTCGCATGCAGCGGAATATGTGTTTGTTTGAGAAAATCGTCAAATTGTAAAAATCGTCGTTTCTTGCGGTAAAAACACGATTTTGCTATAAACGTTAATAAAATCTCGATATTCCAACCGATTGTGCTAATTCTTTCACAGAGTGTTTAGTATACATGATTGAACTGTATTATGTCACTGGTTTCGATTTTCCCCACAAAAAAAAATCCTTCAAAAAATTTCGTTTTTGCGAGATTTTTAACTATATAAATATCAATATAATCTACAAATTCCGTGGGATTTGTCTAATTTCTTAAAAAAAATGTTAAATTCATGTGGATTCACCTATATATAACAACAATTTCACGTTCGCATGCGGAGGAATAAGGGTTTGTTTGTGTAAATCGTCCAATTGTAAAAATCGTCGTTTCTTGCGGTAAAAACACGATTTTGCTATAAACGTTAATAAAATCTCGATATTCCAACCGATTGTGCTAATTCTTTCACAGAGTGTTTAGTATACATGATTGAACTGTATTATGTCACTGGTTTCGATTTTCCCCACAAAAAAAATCCTTCAAAAAATTTCGTTTTTGCGAGATTTTTAACTATATAAATATCAATAAAATCTACAAATTCCTTGGGATTTGTCTAATTTCTTAAAAATATGTTAAATTCATGTGGATTCACCTATATATATAGCAACAATTTCACGTTCGCATGCAGAGGAATATGGGTTTGTTTGTGTAAATCGTCCAATTGTAAAAATCGTCTTTTCTTGCGGTAAAAACACGATTTTGCTATAATCGTTAATAAAATCTCTATATTCCAACCGATTGTGTTAATTCTTTGACAGAGTGTTTAGTATACATGATTGAACTGTATTATATCACTGGTTTCGATTTTCCCCACAAAAAAAAATCCTTCAAAAAATTTCGTTTTTGCGAGATTTTAACTATATAAATATCAATAAAATCTACAAATTCCGGGGGATTTGTCTAATTTCTTAAAAAAATGTTAAATTCATGTGGAGTCACCTATATATAACAACAATTTCACGTTCGCATGCAGCGGAATATGGGTTAGTTTTAGAAAATCGTCAAATTGTAAAAATCGTCGTTTCTTGCGGTAAAAACACGATTTTGCTATAAACGTTAATAAAATCTCGATATTCCAACCGATTGTGCTAATTCTTTCACAGAGTGTTTAGTATACATGATTGAACTGTATTATGTCACTGGTTTCGATTTTCCCCACAAAAAAAAATCCTTCAAAAAATTTCGTTTTTGCGAGATTTTTAACTGTATAAATATCAATATAATCTACAAATTCCGTGGGATTTGTCTAATTTCATAAAAAAAATGTTAAATTCATGTGGATTCACCTATATATAACAACAATTTCACGTTCGCATGCGGAGGAATAAGGGTTTGTTTGTGTAAATCGTCCAATTGTAAAAATCGTCGTTTCTTGCGGTAAAAACACGATTATGCTATAAATGTTAATAAAATCTTTATATTCCAACCGATTGTGCTAATTCTTTGACAGAGTGTTTAGTATACATGATTGAACTGTATTATATCACTGGTTTCGATTTTCCCAACAAAAAAAAATCCTTCAAAAAATTTCGTTTTTGCGAGATTTTAACTATATAAATATCAATAAAATCTACAAATTCCGTGGGATTTGTCTAATTTCTTAAAAATTTGTTAAATTCATGTGGATTCACCTATATATAACAACAATTTCACGTTCGCATGCAGAGGAATATGGGTTTGTTTGTGTAAATCGTCCAATTGTAAAAATCGTCGTTTCTTGCGGTAAAAACACGATTTTGCTATCAATGTTAATAAAATCTCTATATTCCAACCGATTGTGCTAATTCTTTGACAGAGTGTTTAGTATACATGATTGAACTGTATTATGTCACTGGTTTCGATTTTCCCCACAAAAAAAATTAATCAAAAAATTTAGTTTTTGCGAGATTTTTAACTATATAAATATCAATAAAATCTACAAATTCCGTGGGATTTGTCTAATTTTTAAAAAAAAATATTAAATTCATGTGGATTCACCTATATATCAGAAAAATTTCACGTTCGCATGAAGAGGAATATGGGTTTGTTTGTGTAAATCGCCCAATTGTAAAAATCGTTTCTTGCGGTAAAAACACGATTTTGCTATAAACGTTAATAAAATCTCTATATTCCAACCGATTGTGCTAATTCTTTGACAGAGTTTTTAGTATACATGATTGAACTGTATTATATCACTGGTTTCGATTTTCCCCACAAAAAAAAAATCCTTCAAAAAATTTCGATTTGCGAAATTTTAACTATATAAATATCAATAAAATCTACAAATTCCGGGGGATTTGTCTAATTTTTAAAAAAAATGTTAAATTCATGTGGAATCACCTATATATAACAACAATTTCTCGTTCGCTTACAGAGGTATATGGGTTTGTTTGAGAAAATCGTCAAATTGTAAAAATCGTCGTTTCTTGCGGTAAAAACACGATTTTGCTATAAACGTTAATTAAATCTCTATATTCCAACCGATTGTGCTAATTCTTTCACAGAGTGTTTAGTATACATGATTGAACTGTATTATGTCACTGGTTTCGATTTTCCCCACAAAAAAAAATCCTTCAAAAAATTTCGTTTTTGCGAGTTTTTTAACTATATAAATATAAATAAAATCTACAAATTCAGTGGGATTTGTCTAATTTCTTAAAAAAATATTAAATTCATGTGGATTCTCCTATATATCAGAACAATTTCACGTTCGCATGCGGAGGAATAAGGGTTTGTTTGTGTAAATCGTCCAATTGTAAAAATCGTCGTTTCTTGCGGTAAAAACACGATTTTGCTATAAACGTTAATAAAACCTCTATATTCCAACCGATTGTGCTAATTCTTTCACAGAGTGTTTAGTATACATAAATGAAATGTATTATATCACTGGTTTCGATTTTCCCCACAAAAAAAATCCTTCAAAAAATTTCGTTTTTGCGAGATTTTTAACTATATAAATATCAATAAAATCTACAAATTCCTTGGGATTTGTCTAATTTCTTAAAAATAAGTTAAATTCATGTGGATTCACCTATATATAGCAACAATTTCACGTTCGCATGTAGAGGAATATGGGTTTGTTTGTGTAAATCGTCCAATTGTAAAAATCGTCTTTTCTTGCGGTAAAAACACTATTTTGCTATAATCGTTAATAAAATCTCTATATTCCAACCGATTGTGCTAATTCTGTCACAGAGTGTTTAGTATACATGATTGAACTGTATTATATCACTGGTTTCGATTTTCCCCACAAAAAAAAATCCTTCAAAAAATTTCGTTTTTGCGAGATTTTAACTATATAAATATCAATAAAATCTACAAATTCCGGGGGATTTGTGTAATTTCTGAAAAAAATGTTAAATTCATGTGGAGTCACCTATATATAACAACAATTTCACGTTCGCATGCAGCGGAATATGTGTTTGTTTGAGAAAATCGTCAAATTGTAAAAATCGTCGTTTCTTGCGGTAAAAACACGATTTTGCTATAAACGTTAATAAAATCTCGATATTCCAACCGATTGTGCTAATTCTTTCACAGAGTGTTTAGTATACATGATTGAACTGTATTATGTCACTGGTTTCGATTTTCCCCACAAAAAAAAATCCTTCAAAAAATTTCGTTCTTGCGAGATTTTTAACTATATAAATATCAATATAATCTACAAATTCCGTGGGATTTGTCTAATTTCTTAAAAAAAATGTTAAATTCATGTGGATTCACCTATATATAACAACAATTTCACGTTCGCATGCGGAGGAATAAGGGTTTGTTTGTGTAAATCGTCCAATTGTAAAAATCGTCGTTTCTTGCGGTAAAAACACGATTTTGCTATAAACGTTAATAAAATCTCGATATTCCAACCGATTGTGCTAATTCTTTCACAGAGTGTTTAGTATACATGATTGAACTGTATTATGTCACTGGTTTCGATTTTCCCCACAAAAAAAATCCTTCAACAAATTTCGTTTTTGCGAGATTTTTAACTATATAAATATCAATAAAATCTACAAATTCCTTGGGATTTGTCTAATTTCTTAAAAATATGTTAAATTCATGTGGATTCACCTATATATAGCAACAATTTCACGTTCGCATGCAGAGGAATATGGGTTTGTTTGTGTAAATCGTCCAATTGTAAAAATCGTCTTTTCTTGCGGTAAAAACACGATTTTGCTATAATCGTTAATAAAATCTCTATATTCCAACCGATTGTGCTAATTCTTTCACAGAGTGTTTAGTATACATGATTGAACTGTATTATGTCACTGGTTTCGATTTTCCCCACAAAAAAAAATCCTTCAAAAAATTTCGTTTTTGCGAGTTTTTAACTATATAAATATCAATAAAATCTACAAATTCCGTGGGATTTGTCTAATTTGTTAAAAAAATGATAAATTCATATGGATTCACCTATATATCAGAACAATTTCACGTTCGCATGGAGAGGAATATGGGTTTGTTTGTGTAAATCGTCCAATTGTAAAAATCGTCGTTTCTTGCGGTAAAAACACGATTTTGGTATAAACGTTAATAAAATCTCTATATTCCAACCGATTGTGCTAATTCTTTGACAGAGTGTTTAGTATACATGATTGAACTGTATTATATCACTGGTTTCGATTTTCCCCACAAAAAAATCCTTCAAAAAATTTCGTTTCTGCGAGATTTTAACTATATAAATATCAATAAAATCTACAAATTCCGGGGGATTTGTCTAATTTCTTAAAAAAATGTTAAATTCATGTGGAGTCACCTATATATGACAACAATTTCACGTTCGCATGCAGAGGAATATGGGTTTGTTTGAGAAAATCGTCCAATTGTAAAAATCGTCTTTTCTTGCGGTAAAAACACGATTTTGCTATAATCGTTAATAAAATCTCTATATTCCAACCGATTGTGCTAATTCTTTGACAGAGTGTTTAGTATACAAGATTGAACTGTATTATATCACTGGTTTCGATTTTCCCCACAAAAAAAAATCCTTCAAAAAATTTAGTTTTTGCGAGATTTTAACTATATAAATATCAATAAAATCTACAAATTCCGGGGGATTTGTCTAATTTCTTAAAAAAATGTTAAATTCATGTGGAGTCACCTATATATAACAACAATTTCACGTTCGCATGCAGAGGGATATGGGTTTGTTTGAGAAAATCGTCAAATTGTAAAAATCGTCGTTTCTTGCGGTAAAAACACGATTTTGCTATAAACGTTAATAAAATCTCTATATTCCAACCGATTGTGCTAATTCTTTCACAGAGTGTTTAGTATACATGATTGAACTGTATTATGTCACTGGATTCGATTTTCCCCACAAAAAAAATCCTTCAAAAAATTTCGTTTTTGCGAGTTTTTTAACTATATAAATATCAATATAATCTACAAATTCCGTGGGATTTGTCTAATTTCTTAAAAAAATGTTAAATTCATGTGGATTCACCTATATATAACAACAATTTCACGTTCGCATGCGGAGGAATGAGGGTTTGTTTGTGTAAATCGTCCAATTGTAAAAATCGTCGATTCTTGCGGTAAAAACACGATTTTGTTATAAACGTTAATAAAATTCTATATTGCAACCGATTGTGCTAATTCTTTCACAGACTGTTTAGTATACATGATTGAACTGTATTATGTCACTGGTTTCGATTTTCCCCACAAAAAAAAATCCTTCAAAAAATTTCGTTTTTGCGAGTTTTTTAACTATATAAATATCAATAAAATCTACAAATTCCGTGGGATTTGTCTAATTTCATAAAAAAATGTTAACTTCATGTGGATTCACCTATATATCAGAACAATTTCACGTTCGCATGGAGAGGAATATGGGTTTGTTTGTGTAAATCGTCCAATTGTAAAAATCGTCGTTTCTTGCGGTAAAAACACGATTTTGCTATAAACGTTAATAAAACCTCTATATTCCAACCAATTGTGCTAATTCTATCACAGAGTGTTTGGTATACATAATTGAACTGTATTATATCACTGGTTTCGATTTTCCCCACAAAAAAAAAATCCTTCAAAAAATTTCGTTTTTGCGAGATTTTTAACTATATAAATATCAATAAAATCTACAAATTCCTTGGGATTTGTCTAATTTCTTAAAAATATGTTAAATTCATGTGGATTCACCTATATATAACAACAATTTCACGTTCGCATGCAGAGGAATATGGGTTTGTTTGAGAAAATCGTCCAATTGTACAAATCGTCGTTTCTTGCGGTAAAAACACGATTTTGCTATAAACGTTAATAAAATCTCTATATTCCAACCGATTGTGCTAATTCTTTCACAGAGTGTTTAGTATACATGATTGAACTGTATTATATCACTGGTTTCGATTTTCCCCACAAAAAAAAATCCTTCAAAAAATTTCGTTTTTGCGAGATTATTAACTATATAAATATCAATAAAATCTACAAATTCCGTGGGATTTGTCTAATTTCTTAAAAAAATGTTAAATTCATGTGGATTCACCTATATATCACAACAATTTCACGATCGCATGCAGAGGAATATGGGTTTGTTTGTGTAAATCGTCCAATTGTAAAAATCGTCGTTTCTTGCGGTAAAAACACGATTTTGCTATAAACGTTAATAAAATCTCTATATTCCAACCGATTGTGCTAATTCTTTGACAGAGTGTTTAGTATACATGATTGAACTGTATTATATCACTGGTTTCGATATTCCCCACAAAAAAAAAATCCTTCAAAAAATTTCGTTTTTGCGAGATTTTAACTATATAAATATCAATAAAATCTACAAATTCCGTGGGATTTGTCTAATTTCTTAAAAAAATGTTAAATTCATGTGGATTCACCTATATATCAGGACAATTTCACGTTCGCATGGAGAGGAATATGGGTTTGTTTGTGTAAATCGTCCAATTGTAAAAATCGTCGTTTCTTGCGGTAAAAACACGATTTTGCTATAAACGTTAATAAAATCTCTATATTCCAACCGATTGTGCTAATTCTTTGACAGAGTGTTGAGTATACATGATTGAACTGTATTATATCACTGGTTTCGATTTTCCCCACAAAAAAAAAATCCTTCAAAAAATTTCGTTTCTGCGAGATTTTAACTATATAAATATCAATAAAATCTACAAATTCCGGGGGATTTGTCTAATTTCTTAAAAAAATGTTAAATTCATGTGGAGTCACCTATATATGACAACAATTTCACGTTCGCATGCAGAGGAATATGGGTTTGTTTGAGAAAATCGTCCAATTGTAAAAATCGTCTTTTCTTGCGGTAAAAACACGATTTTGCTATAATCGTTAATAAAATCTCTATATTCCAACCGATTGTGCTAATTCTTTCACAGAGTGTTTAGTATACAAGATTGAACTGTATTATATCACTGGTTTCGATTTTCCCCACAAAAAAAAATCCTTCAAAAAATTTCGTTTTTGCGAGATTTTAACTATATAAATATCAATAAAATCTACAAATTCCGGGGGATTTGTCCAATTTCTTAAAAAAATGTTAAATTCATGTGGAGTCACCTATATATAACAACAATTTCACGTTCGCATGCAGAGGAATATGGGTTTGTTTGAGAAAATCGTCAAATTGTAAAAATCGTCGTTTCTTGCGGTAAAAACACGATTTTGCTATAAACGTTAATAAAATCTCTATATTCCAACCGATTGTGCTAATTCTTTCACAGAGTGTTTAGTATACATGATTGAACTGTATTATGTCACTGGATTCGATTTTCCCCACAAAAAAAATCCTTCAAAAAATTTCGTTTTTGCGAGTTTTTTAACTATATAAATATCAATATAATCTACAAATTCCGTGGGATTTGTCTAATTTCTTAAAAAAATGTTAAATTCATGTGGATTCACCTATATATAACAACAATTTCACGTTCTCATGCGGAGGAATGAGGGTTTGTTTGTGTAAATCGTCCAATTGTAAAAATCGTCGATTCTTGCGGTAAAAACACGATTTTGTTATAAACGTTAATAAAATTCTATATTCCAACCGATTGTGCTAATTCTTTCACAGAGTGTTTAGTATACATGATTGAACTGTATTATGTCACTGGTTTCGATTTTCCCCACAAAAAAAAAATCCTTCAAAAAATTTCGTTTTTGCGAGTTTTTTAACTATATAAATATCAATAAAATCTACAAATTCCGTGGGATTTGTCTAATTTCTTAAAAAAATGTTAACTTCATGTGGATTCACCTATATATCAGAACAATTTCACGTTCGCATGGAGAGGAATATGGGTTTGTTTGTGTAAATCGTCCAATTGTAAAAATCGTCGTTTCTTGCGGTAAAAACACGATTTTGCTATAAACGTTAATAAAACCTCTATATTCCAACCAATTGTGCTAATTCTATCACAGAGTGTTTGGTATACATAATTGAACTGTATTATATCACTGGTTTCGATTTTCCCCACAAAAAAAATCCTTCAAAAAATTTCGTTTTTGCGAGATTATTAACTATATAAATATCCATAAAATCTACAAATTCCGTGGGATTTGTCTAATTTCTTAAAAAAATGTTAAATTCATGTGGATTCACCTATATATCACAACAATTTCACGTTCGCATGCAGAGGAATATGGGTTTGTTTGTGTAAATCGTCCAATTGTAAAAATCGTCGTTTCTTGCGGTAAAAACACGATTTTGCTATAAACGTTAATAAAATCTCTATATTCCAACCGATTGTGCTAATTCTTTGACAGAGTGTTTAGTATACATGATTGAACTGTATTATATCACTGGTTTCGATATTCCCCACAAAAAAAAAATCCTTCAAAAAATTTCGTTTTTGCGAGATTTTAACTATATAAATATCAATAAAATCTACAAATTCCGTGGGATTTGTCTAATTCCTTAAAAAAATGTTAAATTCATGTGGATTCACCTATATATCAGAACAATTTCACGTTCGCATGGAGAGGAATATGGGTTTGTTTGTGTAAATCGTCCAATTGTAAAAATCGTCGTTTCTTGCGGTAAAAACACGATTTTGCTATAAACGTTAATAAAATATCTATATTCCAACCGATTGTGCTAATTCTTTGACAGAGTGTTTAGTATACATGATTGAACTGTATTATATCACTGGTTTCGATTTTCCCCACAAAAAAAAAATCCTTCAAAAAATTTCGTTTCTGCGAGATTTTAACTATATAAATATCAATAAAATCTACAAATTCCGGGGGATTTGTCTAATTTCTTTAAAAAATGTTAAATTCATGTGGAGTCACCTATATATAACAACAATTTCACGTTCGCATGCAGAGGAATATGGGTTTGTTTGAGAAAATCGTCCAATTGTAAAAATCGTTGATTCTTGCGGTAAAAACACGATTTTGTTATAAACGTTAATAAAATCTCTATATTCCAACCGATTGTGCTAATTCTTTCACAGAGTGTTTAGTATACATGATTGAACTGTATTATGTCACTGGTTTCGATTTTCCCCACAAAAAAAAATCCTTCAAAAAATTTCGTTTTTGCGAGTTTTTTAACTATATAAATATAAATAAAATCTACAAATTCAGTGGGATTTGTCTAATTTCTTAAAAAAATATTAAATACATGTGGATTCACCTATATATCAGAACAATTTCACGTTCGCATGGAGAGGAATATGGGTTTGTTTGTGTAAATCGTCCAATTGTAAAAATCGTCGTTTCTTGCGGTAAAAACACGATTTTGCTATAAACGTTAATAAAAACTCTATATTCCAACCGATTGTGCCAATTCTTTCACAGAGTGTTTAGTATACATAAATGAACTGTATTATATCACTGGTTTCGATTTTCCCCACAAAAAAAATCCTTCAAAAAATTTCGTTTTTGCGAGATTTTTAACTATATAAATATCAATAAAATCTACAAATTCCTTGGGATTTGTCTAATTTCTTAAAAATATGTTAAATTCATGTGGATTCACCTATATATAGCAACAATTTCACGTTCGCATGCAGAGGAATATGGGTTTGTTTGTGTAAATCGTCCAATTGTAAAAATCGTCTTTTCTTGCGGTAAAAACACGATTTTGCTATAATCGTTAATAAAATCTCTATATTCCAACCGATTGTGTTAATTCTTTGACAGAGTGTTTAGTATACATGATTGAACTGTATTATATCACTGGTTTCGATTTTCCCCACAAAAAAAAAATCCTTCAAAAAATTTCGTTTTTGCGAGATTTTAACTATATAAATATCAATAAAATCTACAAATTCCGGGGGATTTGTCTAATTTCTTTAAAAAATGTTAAATTCATGTGGAGTCACCTATATATAAAAACAATTTCACGTTCGCATGCAGCGGAATATGGGTTTGTTTGAGAAAATCGTCAAATTGTAAAAATCGTCGTTTCTTGCGGTAAAAACACGATTTTGCTATAAACGTTAATAAAAACTCTATATGCCAACCGATTGTGCCAATTCTTTCACAGAGTGTTTAGTATACATAAATGAACTGTATTATATCACAGGTTTCGATTTTCCCCACAAAAAAAATCCTTCAAAAAATTTCGTTTTTGCGAGATTATTAACTATATAAATATCCATAAAATCTACAAATTCCTTGGGATTTGTCTAATTTCTTAAAAATTTGTTAAATTCATGTGGATTCACCTATATATAACAACAATTTCACGTTCGCATGCAGAGGAATATGGGTTTGTTTGTGTAAATCGTCCTATTGTAAAAATCGTCGTTTCTTGCGGTAAAAACACGATTTTGCTATCAATGTTAATAAAATCTCTACATTAAAACCGATTGTGCTAATTCTTTGACAGAGTGTTTAGTATACATGATTGAACTGTATTATGTCACTGGTTTCGATTTTCCCCACAAAAAAAAATCCATCAAAAAATTTAGTTTTTGCGAGATTTTTAACTATATAAATATCAATAAAATCTACAAATTCCGTGGGATTTGTCTAATTTCTTAAAAAAATGTTAAATTCATGTGGATTCACCTATATATCAGAACAATTTCACGTTCGCATGGAGAGGAATATGGGTTTGTTTGTGTAAATCGTCCAATTGTAAAAATCGTCGTTTCTTGCGGTAAAAACACGATTTTGCTATAAACGTTAATAAAATCTCTATATTCCAACCGATTGTGCTAATTCTTTGACAGAGTGTTTAGTATACATGATTGAATTGTATTATATCACTGGTTTCGATTTTCCCCACAAAAAAATTCCTTCAAAAAATTTCGTTTTTGCGAGATTTTAACTATATAAATATCAATAAAATCTACAAATTCCGTGGGATTTGTCTAATTTCTTAAAAATTTGTTAAATTCATGTGGATTCACCTATATATAACAACAATTTCACGTTCGCATGCAGAGGAATATGGGTTTGTTTGTGTAAATCGTCCAATTGTAAAAATCGTCGTTTCTTGCGGTAAAAACACGATTTTGCTATCAATGTTAATAAAATCTCTACATTAAAACCGATTGTGCTAATTCTTTGACAGAGTGTTTAGTATACATGATTGAACTGTATTATGTCACTGGTTTCGATTTTCCCCACAAAAAAAAAAATCCATCAAAAAATTTAGTTTTTGCGAGATTTTTAACTATATAAATATCAATAAAATCTACAAATTCCGTGGGATTTGTCTAATTTCTTAAAAAAATGTTAAATTCATGTGGATTCACCTATATATCAGAACAATTTCACGTTCGCATGGAGAGGAATATGGGTTTGTTTGTGTAAATCGTCCAATTGTAAAAATCGTCGTTTCTTGCGGTAAAAACACGATTTTGCTATAAACGTTAATAAAATCTCTATATTCCAACCGATTGTGCTAATTCTTTGACAGAGTGTTTAGTATACATGATTGAACTGTATTATATCACTGGTTTCGATTTTCCCCACAAAAAAAAAATCCTTCAAAAAATTTCGTTTCTGCGAGATTTTAACTATATAAATATCAATAAAATCTACAAATTCCGGGGGATTTGTCTAATTTCTTAAAAAAATGTTAAATTCATGTGGAGTCACCTATATATAACAACAATTTCACGTTCGCATGCAGAGGAATATGGGTTTGTTTGAGAAAATCGTCCAATTGTAAAAATCGTTGATTCTTGCGGTAAAAACACGATTTTGTTATAAACGTTAATAAAATCTCTGTATTCCAACCGATTGTGCTAATTCTTTCACAGAGTGTTTAGTATACATGATTGAACTGTATTATGTCACTGGTTTCGATTTTCCCCACAAAAAAAAATCCTTCAAAAAATTTCGTTTTTGCGAGTTTTTTAACTATATAAATATAAATAAAATCTACAAATTCAGTGGGATTTGTCTAATTTCTTAAAAAAATATTAAATACATGTGGATTCACCTATATATCAGAACAATTTCACGTTCGCATGGAGAGGAATATGGGTTTGTTTGTGTAAATCGTCCAATTGTAAAAATCGTCGTTTCTTGCGGTAAAAACACGATTTTGCTATAAACGTTAATAAAAACTCTATATTCCAACCGATTGTGCCAATTCTTTCACAGAGTGTTTAGTATACATAAATGAACTGTATTATATCACAGGTTTCGATTTTCCCCACAAAAAAAATCCTTCAAAAAATTTCGTTTTTGCGAGATTTTTAACTATATAAATATCAATAAAATCTACAAATTCCTTGGGATTTGTCTAATTTCTTAAAAATATGTTAAATTCATGTGGATTCACCTATATATAGCAACAATTTCACGTTCGCATGCAGAGGAATATGGGTTTGTTTGTGTAAATCGTCCAATTGTAAAAATCGTCTTTTCTTGAGGTAAAAACACGATTTTGCTAAAAACGTTAATAAAATCTCTATTTTCCAACCGATTGTGCTAATTCTTTGACAGAGTGTTTAGTATACATGATTGAACTGTATTATATCACTGGTTTCGATTTTCCCCACAAAAAAAAATCCTTCAAAAAATTTCGATTTGCGAAATTTTAACTTTATAAATATCAATAAAATCTACAAATTCCGTTGGATTTGTCTAATTTCTTAAAAAAATGTTAAATTCATGTGGATTCACCTATATATCAGAACAATTTCACGTTCGCATGGAGAGGAATATGGGTTTGTTTGTGTAAATCGTCCAATTGTAAAAATCGTCGTTTCTTGCGGTAAAAACACGATTTTGCTATAAACGTTAATAAACCACTATATTCCAACCGAATGTGCTAATTCTATCACAGAGTGTTTAGTATACATAATTGAACTGTATTATATCACTGGTTTCGATTTTCCCCACAAAAAAAAATTCTTCAAAAAATTTCGTTTTTGCGAGATTTTTAACTATATAAATATCAATAAAATCTACAAATTCCTTGGGATTTGTCTAATTTTTTAAAAATATGTTAAATTCATGTGGATTCACCTATATATAACAACAATTTCACGTTCGCATGCAGAGGAATATGGGTTTGTTTGAGAAAATCGTCCAATTGTACAAATTGTCGTTTCTTGCGGTAAAAACACGATTTTGCTATAAACGTTAATAAAATCTCTATATTCCAACCGATTGTGCTAATTCTTTCACAGAGTGTTTAGTATACATGATTGAACTGTATTATATCACTGGTTTCGATTTTCCCCACAAAAAAAAATCCTTCAAAAAATTTCGTTTTTGCGAGATTATTAACTATATAAATATCAATAAAATCTACAAATTCCGTGGGATTTGTCTAATTTCTAAAAAAAATGTTAAATTCATGTGGATTCACCTATATATCACAACAATTTCACGTTCGCATGCAGAGGAATATGGGTTTGTTTGTGTAAATCGTCCAATTGTAAAAATCGTCGTTTCTTGCGGTAAAAACACGATTTTGCTATAAACGTTAATAAAATCTCTATATTCCAACCGATTGTGCTAATTCTTTGACAGAGTGTTTAGTATACATGATTGAACTGTATTATATCACTGGTTTCGATATTCCCCGCAAAAAAAAAATCCTTCAAAAAATTTCGTTTTTGCGAGATTTTAACTATATAAATATCAATAAAATCTACAAATTCCGTGGGATTTGTCTAATTTCTTAAAAAAATGTTAAATTCATGTGGATTCACCTATATATCAAAACAATTTCACGTTCGCATGGAGAGGAATATGGGTTTGTTTGTGTAAATCGTCCAATTGTAAAAATCGTCGTTTCTTGCGGTAAAAACACGATTTTGCTATAAACGTTAATAAAATCTCTATATTCCAACCGATTGTGCTAATTCTTTGACAGAGTGTTTAGTATACATGATTGAACTGTATTATATCACTGGTTTCGATTTTCCCCACAAAAAAAAAAATCCTTCAAAAAATTTCGTTTCTGCGAGATTTTAACTATATAAATATCAATAAAATCTACAAATTCCGGGGGATTTGTCTAATTTCTTTAAAAAATGTTAAATTCATGTGGAGTCACCTATATATAACAACAATTTCACGTTCGCATGCAGAGGAATATGGGTTTGTTTGAGAAAATCGTCCAATTGTAAAAATCGTTGATTCTTGCGGTAAAAACACGATTTCGTTATAAACGTTAATAAAATCTCTATATACCAACCGATTGTGCTAATTCTTTCACAGAGTGTTTAGTATACATGATTCAACTGTATTATGTCACTGGTTTCGATTTTCCCCACAAAAAAAAATCCTTCAAAAAATTTCGTTTTTGCGAGTTTTTTAACTATATAAATATAAATAAAATCTACAAGTTCAGTGGGATTTGTCTAATTTCTTAAAAAAATATTAAATTCATGTGGATTCACCTATATATCAGAACAATTTCACGTTCGCATGGAGAGGAATATGGGTTTGTTTGTGTAAATCGTCCAATTGTAAAAATCGTCGTTTCTTGCGGTAAAAACACGATTTTGCTATAAACGTTAATAAAACCTCTATATTCCAACCGATTGTGCTAATTCTTTCACAGAGTGTTTAGTATACATAAATGAACTGTATTATATCACTGGTTTCGATTTTCCCCACAAAAAAAATCCTTCAAAAAATTTCTTTTTGCGAGATTTTTAACTATATAAATATCAATAAAATCTACAAATTCCTTGGGATTTGTCTAATTTCTTAAAAATATGTTAAATTCATGTGGATTCACCTATATATAGCAACAATTTCACTTTCGCATGCAGAGGAATATGGGTTTGTTTGTGTAAATCGTCCAATTGTAAAAATCGTCTTTTCTTGCGGTAAAAACACGATTTTGCTATAATCGTTAATAAAATCTCTATATTCCAACCGATTGTGTTAATTCTTTGACAGAGTGTTTAGTATACATGATTGAACTGTATTATATCACTGGTTTCGATTTTCCCCACAAAAAAAAATCCTTCAAAAAATTTCGTTTTTGCGAGATTTTAACTATATAAATATCAATAAAATCTACAAATTCCGGGGGTTTTGTCTAATTTCTTAAAAAAATGTTAAATTCATGTGGAGTCACCTATATATAACAACAATTTCACGTTCGCATGCAGCGGAATATGGGTTTGTTTGAGAAAATCGTCAAATTGTAAAAATCGTCGTTTCTTGCGGTAAAAACACGATTTTGCTATAAACGTTAATAAAATCTTTATATTCCAACCGATTGTGCTAATTCTTTGACAGAGTGTTTAGTATACATGATTGAACTGTATTATATCACTGGTTTCGATTTTCCCCACAAAAAAAAATCCTTCAAAAAATTTCGTTTTTGCGAGATTTTAACTATATAAATATCAATAAAATCTACAAATTCCGTGGGATTTGTCTAATTTCTTAAAAATTTGTTAAATTCATGTGGATTCACCTATATATAACAACAATTTCACGTTCGCATGCAGAGGAATATGGGTTTGTTTGTGTAAATCGTCCAATTGTAAAAATCGTCGTTTCTTGCGGTAAAAACACGATTTTGCTATCAATGTTAATAAAATCTCTATATTCCAACCGATTGTGCTAATTCTTTGACAGAGTGTTTAGTATACATGATTGAACTGTATTATGTCACTGGTTTCGATTTTCCCCACAAAAAAAAATCCATCAAAAAATTTAGTTTTTGCGAGATTTTTAACTATATAAATATCAATAAAATCTACAAATTCCGTGGGATTTGTCTAATTTCTTAAAAAAATGTTAAATTCATGTGGATTCACCTATATATCAGAACAATTTCACGTTCGCATGAAGAGGAATATGGGTTTGTTTGTGTAAATCGCCCAATTGTAAAAATCGTTTCTTGCGGTAAAAACACGATTTTGCTATAAACGTTAATAAAATCTCTATATTCCAACCGATTGTGCTAATTCTTTGACAGAGTGTTTAGTATACATGATTGAACTGTATTATATCACTGGTTTCGATTTTCCCCACAATAAAAAATCCTTCAAAAAATTTCGATTTGCGAAATTTTAACTATATAAATATCAATAAAATCTACAAATTCCGTGGGATTTGTCTAATTTCTTAAAAAAATGTTAAATTCATGTGGATTCACCTATATATCAGAACAATTTCACGTTCGCATGGAGAGGAATATGGGTTTGTTTGTGTAAATCGTCCAATTGTAAAAATCGTCGTTTCTTGCGGTAAAAACACGATTTTGCTATAAACGTTAATAAAACCTCTATATTCCAACCGAATGTGCTAATTCTATCACAGAGTGTTTAGTATACATAATTGAACTGTATTATATCACTGGTTTCGATTTTCCCCACAAAAAAAAATCCTTCAAAAAATTTCGTTTTTGCGAGATTTTTAACTATATAAATATCAATAAAATCTACAAATTCCTTGGGATTTGTCTAATTTCTTAAAAATATGTTAAATTCATGTGGATTCACCTATATATAACAACAATTTCACGTTCGCATGCAGAGGAATATGGGTTTGTTTGAGAAAATCGTCCAATTGTACAAATCGTCGTTTCTTGCGGTAAAAACACGATTTTGCTATAAACGTTAATAAAATCTCTATATTCCAACCGTTTGTGCTAATTCTTTCACAGAGTGTTTAGTATACATGATTGAACTGTATTATATCACTGGTTTCGATTTTCCCCACAAAAAAAAATCCTTCAAAAAATTTCGTTTTTGCGAGATTATTAACTATATAAATATCAATAAAATCTACAAATTCCCTGGGATTTGTCTAATTTCTAAAAAAAATGTTAAATTCCTGTGGATTCACCTATATATCACAACAATTTCACGTTCGCATGCAGAGGAATATGGGTTTGTTTGTGTAAATCGTCCAATTGTAAAAATCGTCGTTTCTTGCGGTAAAAACACGATTTTGCTATAAACGTTAATAAAATCTCTATATTCCAACCGATTGTGCTAATTCTTTGACAGAGTGTTTAGTATACATGATTGAACTGTATTATATCACTGGTTTCGATATTCCCCACAAAAAAAAAATCCTTCAAAAAATTTCGTTTTTGCGAGATTTTAACTATATAAATTTCAATAAAATCTACAAATTCCGTGGGATTTGTCTAATTTCTTAAAAAAATGTTAAATTCATGTGGATTCACCTATATATCAGAACAATTTCACGTTCGCATGGAGAGGAATATGGGTTTGTTTGTGTAAATCGTCCAATTGTACAAATCGTCGTTTCTTGCGGTAAAAACACGATTTTGCTATCAACGTTAATAAAATCTCTATATTCCAACCGATTGTGCTAATTCTTTGACAGAGTGTTTAGTATACATGATTGAACTGTATTATATCACTGGTTTCGATTTCCCCACAAAAAAAAAAAAATCCTTCAAAAAATTTCTTTTCTGCGAGATTTTAACTATATAAATATCAATAAAATCTACAAATTACGGGGGATTTGTCTAATTTCTTAAAAAAATGTTAAATTCATGTGGAGTCACCTATATATAACAACAATTTCACGTTCGCATGCAGAGGAATATGGGTTTGTTTGAGAAAATCGTCCAATTGTAAAAATCGTTGATTCTTGCGGTAAAAACACGATTTTGTTATAAACGTTAATAAAATCTCTATATTCCAACCGATTGTGCTAATTCTTTCACAGAGTGTTTAGTATACATGATTGAACTGTATTATGTCACTGGTTTCGATTTTCCCCACAAAAAAAAATCCTTCAAAAAATTTCGTTTTTGCGAGTTTTTTAACTATATAAATATAAATAAAATCTACAAATTCAGTGGGATTTGTCTAATTTCTTAAAAAAATATTAAATTCATGTGGATTCACCTATATATCAGAACAATTTCACGTTCGCATGCGGAGGAATAAGGGTTTGTTTGTGTAAATCGTCCAATTGTAAAAATCGTCGTTTCTTGCGGTAAAAACACGATTTTGCTGTAAACGTTAATAAAACCTCTATATTCCAACCGATTGTGCTAATTCTTTCACAGAGTGTTTAGTATACATAAATGAACTGTATTATATCACTGGTTTCGATTTTCCCCACAAAAAAAATCCTTCAAAAAATTTCGTTTTTGCGAGATTTTTAACTATATAAATATCAATAAAATCTTCAAATTCCTTGGGATTTGTCTAATTTCTTAAAAAAATGTTAAATTCATGTGGAGTCACCTGTATATAACAACAATTTCACGTTCGCATGCAGAGAAATATGGGTTTGTTTGTGTAAATCGTCCAATTGTAAAAATCGTCGTTTCTTGCGGTAAAAACACGGTTTTTTTTTAACGTTAATAAAATCTCTATATTCCAACTGATTGTGCTAATACTTTCACAGAGTGTTTAGTATACATAATTGAACTGTATTATATCACTGGTTTCGATTTTCCCCACAAAAAAAATCCTTCAAAAAATTTCGTTTTTGCGAGATTTTAACTATATAAATATCAATAAAATCTACAAATTCCGTGGGATTTGTCTAATTTCTTAAAAAAAATGTTAAATTCATGTGGATTCACCTATATATAACAATTTCACGTTCGCATGCAGAGGAATATGGGTTTGTTTGTGTAAATCGTCCAATTGTAAAAATCGTCGTTTCTTGCGGTAAAAACACGATTTTGCTATAAACGTTAATAAAATCTCTATATTCCAACCGATTGTGCTAATTCTTTGACAGAGTGTTTAGTATACATGATTGAACTGTTTTATATCACTGGTTTCGATTTTCCCCACAAAAAAAAATCCTTCAAAATATTTCGTTTTTGCAAGAATTTAACTATATAAATATCAATAAAATCTACAAATTCGGGGGGATTTGTCTAATTTCTTAAAAAAATTTTAAATTCATGTGGAGTCACCTATATATAACAACAATTTCACGTTCGCATGCAGAGGAATATGGGTTTGTTTGTGAAAATGGTCAAATTGTAAAAATCGTTGTTTCTTGCGGTAAAAACACGATTTTGCTATAAACGTTAATAAAATCTCTATATTCCAACCGATTGTGCTAATTCTTTCAGAGAGTGTTTAGTATACATGATTGAACTGTATTATGTCACTGGTTTCGAATTTCCCCACAAAAAAAAATCCTTCAAAAAATTTCGTTTTTTCGAGTTTTTTAACTGTATAAATATCAATATAATCTACAAATTCCGTGGGATTTGTCTAATTTCTTTAAAAAAAGTTAAATTCATGTGGATTCACCTATATATAACAACAATTTCACGTTCGCATGCGGAGGAATAAGGTTTGTTTGTGTAAATCGTCCAATTGTAAAAATCGTCGTTTCTTGCGGTAAAAACAGGATTTTGCTATAAACGTTAATAAAATCTCTATATTCCAACCGATTGTGCTAATTCTTTCACAGAGTGTTTAGTATATATAACAACAAACCAGTGACATAATACAGTTCAGTATTATGTCACTGGTTTCGAATTTCCCCACAAAAAAAAATCCTTCAAAAAATTTCGTTTTTTCGAGTTTTTTAACTATATAAATATCAATATAATCTACGAATTCCGTGGGATTTGTCTAATTTCTTAAAAAAATGTTAAATTCATGTGGATTCACCTATATATAACAACAATTTCACGTTCGCATGCGGAGGAATATGGGTTTGTTTGTGTAAATCGTCCAATTGTAAAAATCGTCGTTTCTTGCGGTAAAAACACGATTTTGCTATAAACGTTAATAAAATCTCTATATTCCAACCGATTGTGCTAATTCTTTGACAGAGTGTTTAGTATACATGATTGAACTGTATTATATCACTGGTTTCGATTTTCCCCACAAAAAAAAATCCTTCAAAAAATTTCGTTTTTGCGAGATTATTAACTATATAAATATTTATAAAATATACAAATTCCGTGGGATTTGTCTAATTTCTTAAAAAAATGTTAAATTCATGTGGAGTCACCTGTATATAACAACAATTTCACGTTCGCATGCAGAGGAATATGGGTTTGTTTGTGTAAATCGTCCAATTGTAAAAATCGTCGTTTCTTGCGGTAAAAACACGATTTTGTTATAAACGATTATAAAATATCTATATTCCAACCGATTGTGCTAATTCTTTCACAGAGTGTTTAGTATACATGATTGAACTGTATTATGTCACTGGTTTCGACTTTCCCCACAAAAAAAATCCTTCAAAAAATTTCGTTTTTGCGAGTTTTTTAACTATAAAATATCAATAAAATCTACAAATTCCGTGGGATTTGTCTAATTTCTTAAAAAAATGTTAAATTCATGTGGATTCACCTATATATAACAACAATTTCACTTTCGCATGCAGAGGAATATGGGTTTGTTTGTGTAAAGCGTCCAATTGTAAAAATCGTCGTTTCTTGCGGTAAAAACACGATTTTGCTATAAACGTTAATAAAATCTCTATATTCCAACCGATTGTGCTAATTCTTTGACAGAGTGTTTAGTATACATAATTGAACTGTATTATATCACTGGTTTCGATTTTCCCCACAAAAAAAAATCCTTCAAAAAATTTCGTTTTTGCGAGATTTTAACTATATAAATATCAATAAATTCTACAAATTCCGTGGGATTTGTCTAATTTCTTAAAAAAATGTTAAATTCATGTGGATTCACCTATATATAACAACAATTTCACGTTCGCATGCAGAGGAATATGGGTTTGTTTGTGTAAATCGTCCAATTGTAAAAATCGTCGTTTCTTGCGGTAAAAACACGATTTTGCTATAAACATTAATAAAATCTCTATATTCCAACCGATTGTGCTAATTCTTGGACAGAGTGTTTAGTATAGATGATTGAACTGTATTATATCACTGGTTTCGATTTTCCCGACAAAAAAAAATTTTTCAAAAAATTTCGTTTTTGCGAGATTTTAACTATATAAATATCAATAAAATCTACAAATTGCGGGGGATTTGTCTAATTTCTTAAAAAAATGTTAAATTCATGTGGAGTCACCTATATATAACAACAATTTCACGTTCGCATGCAGAGGAATAAGGGTTTGTTCGTGAAAATCGTCAAATTGTAAAAATCGTCGTTTCTTGCGGTAAAAACACGATTTTGCTATAAACGCTAATAAAATCTCTATATTCCAACCGATTGTGCTAATTCTTTCACAGAGTGTTTAGTATACATGATTCAACTGTATTATGTCACTGGTTTCGATTTTCCCCACAAAAAAAAATCCTTCAAAAAATTTCGTTTTTGCGAGTTTTTTAACTATATAAATATCAATATAATCTACAAATTCCGTGGGATTTGTCTAATTTCTTAAAAAAATGTTAAATTCATGTGGAGTCACCTGTATATAACAACAATTTCACGTTCGCATGCAGAGGAATCTGGGTTTGTTTGTGTAAATCGTCCAATTGTAAAAATCGTCGTTTCTTGCGGTAAAAACACGATTTTGTTATAAACGTTAATAAAATCTCTATATTCCAACCGATTGTGCTAATTCTTTCACAGAGTGTTTAGTATACATAATTGAACTGTATTATATCACTGGTTTCGATTTTCCCCACAAAAAAAAAATCCTTCAAAAAATTTCGTTTTTGCGAGATTTTAACTATATAAATATCAATAAAATCTACAAATTCCGGGGGATTTGTCTAATTTCTTAAAAAAATGTTAAATTCATGTGGAGTCACCTATATATAACAACAATTTCACGTTCGCATGCAGAGGAATATGGGTTTGTTTGTGAAAATGGTCAAATTGTAAAAATCGTTGTTTCTTGCGGTAAAAACACGATTTTGCTATAAACGGTAATAAAATCTCTATATTCCAACCGATTGTGCTAATTCTTTCACAGAGTGTTTAGTATACATGATTGAACTGTATTATGTCACTGGTTTCGAATTTCCCCACAAAAAAAATCCTTCAAAAAATTTCGTTTTTTCGAGTTTTTTAACTATATAAATATCAATATAATCTACAAATTCCGTGGGATTTGTCTAATTTCTTAAAAAAATGTTAAATTCACGTGGATTCACCTATATATAACAACAATTTCTCGTTCGCATGCGGAGGAATAAGGGTTTGTTTGTGTAAATCGTCCAATTGTAAAAATCGTCGTTTCTTGCGGTAAAAACACGATTTTGCTATAAACGTTAATAAAATCTCTATATTCCAACCGATTGTGCTAATTCTTTGACAGAGTGTTTAGTATACATGATTGAACTGTATTACATCACTGGTTTCGATTTTCCCGACAAAAAAAAATCCTTAAAAAAATTTCGTTTTTGCGAGATTATTAACTATATAAATATTTATAAAATATACAAATTCCGTGGGATTTGTCTAATTTCTTATAAAAATGTTAAATTCATGTGGAGTCACCTGTATATAACAACAATTTCACGTTCGCATGCAGAGGAATATGGGTTTGTTTGTGTAAATCGTCCAATTGTAAAAATCGTCGTTTCTTGCGGTAAAAACATGATTTTGTTATAAACGTTAATAAAATCTCTATATTCCAACCGATTGTGCTAATTCTTTCACAGAGTGTTTAGTATACATGATTGAACTGTATTATGTCACTGGTTTCGATTTTCCCCACAAAAAAAATCCTTCAAAAAATTTCGTTTTTGCGAGTTTTTTAACTATATAAATATCAATAAAATCTACAAATTCCGTGGGATTTGTCTAATTTCTTAAAAAAATGTTAAATTCATGTGGATTCACCTATATATAACAACAATTTCACTTTCGCATGCAGAGGAATATGGGTTTGTTTGTGTAAATCGTCCAATTGTTAAAATCGTCGTTTCTTGCGGTAAAAACACGATTTTGCTATAAACGTTAATAAAATCTCTATATTCCAACCGATTGTGCTAATTCTTTGACAGAGTGTTTAGTATACATGATTGAACTGTATTATATCACTGGTTTCGATTTTCCCCACAAAAAAAAATCCTTCAAAAAATTTCGTTTTTGCGAGATTTTAACTATATAAATATCAATAAAATCTACAAATTCCGTGGGATTTGTCTAATTTCTTAAAAAAATGTTAAATTCATGTGGAGTCACCTTATTATAACAACAATTTCACGTTCGCATGCAGAGGAATATGGGTTTGTTTGTGTAAATCGTCCAATTGTAAAAATCGTCGTTTCTTGCGGTAAAAACACGATTTTGCTATAAATATTAATAAAATCTCTATATTCCAACCGATTGTGCTAATTCTTTCACAGAGTGTTTAGTATACATGATTGAACTGTATTATATCACTGGTTTCGATTTTCCCAACAAAAAAAAATCCTTCAAAAAATTTCGTTTTTGCGAGATTTTAACTATATCAATATCAATAAAATCTACAAATTCCGGGGGATTTGTCTAATTTCTTAAAAAAATGTTAAATTCATGTGTAGTCACCTATATATAACAACAATTTCACGATCGCATGCAGAGGAATATGGGTTTGTTTGTGTAAATCGTCCAATTGTAAAAATCGTCGTTTCTTGCGGTAAAAACACGATTTTGCTTAAACGTTAATAAAATCTCTATATTCCAACCGATTGTGCTAATACTTTCACAGAGTGTTTAGTATACATAATTGAACTGTATTATATCACTGGTTTCGATTTTCCCCACAAAAAAAAATCCTTCAAAAAATTTCGTTTTTGCGAGATTTTAACTATATAAATATCAATAAAATCTACAAATTCCGTGGGATTTGTCTAATTTCTTAAAAAAATGTTAAATTCATGTGGAGTCACCTGTATATAACAACAATTTCACGTTCGCATGCAGAGGAATATGGGTTTGTTTGTGTAAATCGTCCAATTGTAAAAATCGTCGTTTCTTGCGGTAAAAACACGATTTTGTTATAAACGTTAATAAAATCTCTATATTCCAACCGATTGTGCTAATTCTTTGACAGAGTGTTTAGTATACATAATTGAACTGTATTATATCACTGGTTTCGATTTTCCCCACAAAAAAAAAATCCTTCAAAAAATTTCGTTTTTGCGAGATTTTAACTATATAAATATCAATAAAATCTACAAATTCCGGGGGATTTGTCTAATTTCTTAAAAAAATGTTAAATTCATGTGGAGTCACCTATATATAACAACAATTTCACGTTCGCATGCAGAGGAATATGGGTTTGTTTGTGAAAATGGTCAAATTGTAAAAATCGTTGTTTCTTGCGGTAAAAACACGATTTTGCTATAAACGTTAATAAAATCTCTATATTCCAACCGATTCTGCTAATTCTTTCACAGAGTGTTTAGTATACATGATTGAACTGTATTATGTCACTGGTTTCGAATTTCCCCACAAAAAAAAATCCTTCAAAAAATTTCGTTTTTTCGAGTTTTTTAACTATATAAATATCAATATAATCTACAAATTCCGTGGGATTTGTCTAATTTCTTAAAAAAATGTTAAATTCATGTGGATTCACCTATATATAACAACAATTTCACGTTCGCATGCGGAGGAATAAGGGTTTGTTTGTGTAAATCGTCCAATTGTAAAAATCGTCGTTTCTTGCGGTGAAAACACGATTTTGTTTAAACGTTAATAAAATCTCTATATTCCAACCGATTGTGCTAATTCTTTGACAGAGTGTTTAGTATACATGATTGAACTGTATTATATCACTGGTTTCGATTTTCCCCACAAAAAAAAAAATTCTTCAAAAATTTCGTTTTTGAGAGATTATTAACTATATAAATATTTATAAAATATACAAATTCCGTGGGATTTGTCTAATTTCTTAAAAAAATGTTAAATTCATGTGGAGTCACCTGTATATAACAACAATGTCACGTTCGCAATCAGAGGAATATGGGTTTGTTTGTGTAAATCGTCCAATTGTAAAAATCGTCGTTTCTTGCGGTAAAAACACGATTTTGTTATAAACGTTAATAAAATCTCTATATTCCAACCGATTGTGCTAATTCTTTGACAGAGTGTTTAGTATACATAATTGAACTGTATTATATCACTGGTTTCGATTTTCCCCACAAAAAAAAAATCCTTCAAAAAATTTCGTTTTTGCGAGATTTTAACTATATAAATATCAATAAAATCTACAAATTCCGGGGGATTTGTCTAATTTCTTAAAAAAATGTTAAATTCATGTGGAGTCACCTATATATATAACAACAATTTCACGTTCGCATGCAGAGGAATATGGGTTTGTTTGTGAAAATGGTCAAATTGTAAAAATCGTTGTTTCTTGCGGTAAAAACACGATTTTGCTATAAACGTTAATAAAATCTCTATATTCCAACCGATTGTGCTAATTCTTTCACAGAGTGTTTAGTATACATGATTGAACTGTATTATTTCACTGGTTTCGAATTTCCCCACAAAAAAAAATCCTTCAAAAAATTTCGTTTTTTCGAGTTTTTTAACTATATAAATATCAATATAATCTACAAATTCCGTGGGATTTGTCTAATTTCTTAAAAAATGTTAAATTCATGTGGAGTCACCTGTATATAACAACAAATTTCACGTTCGCATGCAGAGGAATATGGGTTTGTTTGTGTAAATCGTCCAATTGTAAAAATCGTCGTTTCTTGCGGTAAAAACACGATTTTGCTATAAACATTAATAAAATCTCTATATTCCAACCGATTGTGCTAATTCTTGGACAGAGTGTTTAGTATACATGATTGAACTGTATTATATCACTGGTTTCGATTTTCCCCACAAAAAAAAAAATCCTTCAAAAAATTTCCTTTTTGCGAGATTTTAACTATATAAATATCAATAAAATCTACAAATTCCGGGGGATTTGTCTAATTTCTTATAAAAATGTTAAATTCATGTGGAGTCACCTATATATAACAACAATTTCACGTTCGCATGCAGAGGAATATGGGTTTGTTTGTGAAAATGATCAAATTGTAAAAATCGTTGTTTCTTGCGGTAAAAACACGATTTTGCTATAAACGTTAATAAAATCTCTATATTCCAACCGATTGTGCTAATTCTTTCACAGAGTGTTTAGTATACATGATTGAACTGTATTATATCACTGTGTTTCGATATTCCCCACACAAAAAAAAATCCTTCAAAAAATTTCGTTTTTGCGAGATTTTAACTATATAAATTTCAATAAAATCTACAATATTCCGTGGGATTTGTCTAATTTCTTAAAAAAATGTTAAATTCATGTGGATTCACCTATATATCAGAACAATTTCACGTTCGCATGGAGAGGAATATGGGTTTGTTTGTGTAAATCGTCCAATTGTACAAATCGTCGTTTCTTGCGGTAAAAACACGATTTTGCTATCAACGTTATAAAATCTCTATATTCCAACCGATTGTGCTAATTCTTTGACAGAGTGTTTAGTATACATGATTGAACTGTATTATATCACTGGTTTCGATTTCCCCACAAAAAAAAAAAAATCCTTCAAAAAATTTCTTTTCTGCGAGATTTTAACTATATAAATATCAATAAAATCTACAAATTCCGGGGGATTTGTCTAATTTCTTAAAAAAAATGTTAAATTCATGTGGAGTCACCTATATATAACAACAATTTCACGTTCGCATGCAGAGGAATATGGGTTTGTTTGAGAAAATCGTCCAATTGTAAAAATCGTTGATTCTTGCGGTAAAAACACGATTTTGTTATAAAACGTTAATAAAATCTCTATATTCCAACCGATTGTGCTAATTCTTTCACAGAGTGTTTAGTATACATGATTGAACTGTATTATGTCACTGGTTTCGATTTTCCCACAAAAAAAAATCCTTCAAAAAATTTCGTTTTTGCGAGTTTTTTAACTATATAAATATAAATAAAATCTACAAATTCAGTGGGATTTGTCTAATTTCTTAAAAAATATTAAATTCATGTGGATTCACCTATATATCAGAACAATTTCACGTTCGCATGCGGAGGAATAAGGGTTTGTTTGTGTAAATCGTCCAATTGTAAAAATCGTCGTTTCTTGCGGTAAAAACACGATTTTGCTGTAAACGTTAATAAAACCTCTATATTCCAACCGATTGTGCTAATTCTTTCACAGAGTGTTTAGTATACATAAATGAACTGTATTATATCACTGGTTTCGATTTTCCCCACAAAAAAAATCCTTCAAAAAATTTCGTTTTTGCGAGATTTTTAACTATATAAATATCAATAAAATCTTCAAATTCCTTGGGATTTGTCTAATTTCTTAAAAAAATGTTAAATTCATGTGGAGTCACCTGTATATAACAACAAATTTCACGTTCGCATGCAGAGAAATATGGGTTTGTTTGTGTAAATCGTCCAATTGTAAAAATCGTCGTTTCTTGCGGTAAAAACACGGTTTTTTTATAACGTTAATAAAATCTCTATATTCCAACTGATTGTGCTAATACTTTCACAGAGTGTTTAGTATACATAATTGAACTGTATTATATCACTGGTTTCGATTTTCCCCACAAAAAAAAATCCTTCAAAAAAATTTCGTTTTTGCGAGATTTTAACTATATAAATATCAATAAAATCTACAAATTCCGTGGGATTTGTCTAATTTCTTAAAAAAAATGTTAAATTCATGTGGATTCACCTATATATATAACAATTTCACGTTCGCATGCAGAGGAATATGGGTTTGTTTGTGTAAATCGTCCAATTGTAAAAATCGTCGTTTCTTGCGGTAAAAACACGATTTTGCTATAAACGTTAATAAAATCTCTATATTCCAACCGATTGTGCTAATTCTTTGACAGAGTGTTTAGTATACATGATTGAACTGTTTTATATCACTGGTTTCGATTTTCCCCACAAAAAAAAAATCCTTCAAAATATTTCGTTTTTGCAAGAATTTAAACTATATAAATATCAATAAAATCTACAAATTCGGGGGGATTTGTCTAATTTCTTAAAAAAATTTTAAATTCATGTGGAGTCACCTATATATAACAACAATTTCACGTTCGCATGCAGAGGAATATGGGTTTGTTTGTGAAAATGGTCAAATTGTAAAAATCGTTGTTTCTTGCGGTAAAAACACGATTTTGCTATAAACGTTAATAAAATCTCTATATTCCAACCGATTGTGCTAATTCTTTCAGAGAGTGTTTAGTATACATGATTGAACTGTATTATGTCACTGGTTTCGAATTTCCCCACAAAAAAAAAATCCTTCAAAAAATTTCGTTTTTTTCGAGTTTTTTAACTGTATAAATATCAATATAATCTACAAATTCCGTGGGATTTGTCTAATTTCTTTAAAAAAAGTTAAATTCATGTGGATTCACCTATATATAACAACAATTTCACGTTCGCATGCGGAGGAATAAGGTTTGTTTGTGTAAAATCGTCCAATTGTAAAAATCGTCGTTTCTTGCGGTAAAAACAGGATTTTGCTATAAACGTTAATAAAATCTCTATATTCCAACCGATTGTGCTAATTCTTTCACAGAGTGTTTAGTATATATAACAACAAACCAGTGACATAATACAGTTCAGTATTATGTCACTGGTTTTCGAATTTCCCCACAAAAAAAAATCCTTCAAAAAATTTCGTTTTTTCGAGTTTTTTAACTATATAAATATCAATATATATCTACGAATTCCGTGGGATTTGTCTAATTTCTTAAAAAAATGTTAAATTCATGTGGATTCACCTATATATAACAACAATTTCACGTTCGCATGCGGAGGAAT
The DNA here is from genome assembly GCF_040183065.1 of Periplaneta americana. Lineage (NCBI taxonomy): Eukaryota > Metazoa > Arthropoda > Insecta > Blattodea > Blattidae > Periplaneta > Periplaneta americana. Next base: position 152,115 of record NW_027185522.1, on the reverse strand, counting down.
ATGGGTTTGTTTGTGTAAATCGTCCAATTGTAAAAATCGTCGTTTCTTGCGGTAAAAACACGATTTTGCTATAAACGTTAATAAAATCTCTATATTCCAACCGATTGTGCTAATTCTTTGACAGAGTGTTTAGTATACATGATTGAACTGTATTATATCACTGGTTTCGATTTTCCCCACAAAAAAAAATCCTTCAAAAATTTCGTTTTTGCGAGATTATTAACTATATAAATATTTATAAAATATACAAATTCCGTGGGATTTGTCTAATTTCTTAAAAAAATGTTAAATTCATGTGGAGTCACCTGTATATAACAACAATTTCACGTTCGCATGCAGAGGAATATGGGTTTGTTTGTGTAAATCGTCCAATTGTAAAATATCGTCGTTTCTTGCGGTAAAAACACGATTTTGTTATAAACGATTATAAAATATCTATATTCCAACCGATTGTGCTAATTCTTTCACAGAGTGTTTAGTATACATGATTGAACTGTATTATGTCACTGGTTTCGACTTTCCCCACAAAAAAAATCCTTCAAAAAATTTCGTTTTTGCGAGTTTTTTAACTATAAAATATCAATAAAATCTACAAATTCCGTGGGATTTGTCTAATTTCTTAAAAAAATGTTAAATTCATGTGGATTCACCTATATATAACAACAATTTCACTTTCGCATGCAGAGGAATATGGGTTTGTTTGTGTAAAGCGTCCAATTGTAAAAATCGTCGTTTCTTGCGGTAAAAACACGATTTTGCTATAAACGTTAATAAAATCTCTATATTCCAACCGATTGTGCTAATTCTTTGACAGAGTGTTTAGTATACATGATTGAACTGTATTATATCACTGGTTTCGATTTTCCCCACAAAAAAAAAATCCTTCAAAAAATTTCGTTTTTGCGAGATTTTAACTATATAAATATCAATAAATTCTACAAATTCCGTGGGATTTGTCTAATTTCTTAAAAAATGTTAAATTCATGTGGATTCACCTATATATAACAACAATTTCACGTTCGCATGCAGAGGAATATGGGTTTGTTTGTGTAAATCGTCCAATTGTAAAAATCGTCGTTTCTTGCGGTAAAAACACGATTTTGCTATAAACATTAATAAAATCTCTATATTCCAACCGATTGTGCTAATTCTTGGACAGAGTGTTTAGTATACATGATTGAACTGTATTATATCACTGGTTTCGATTTTCCCGACAAAAAAAAAATTTTTCAAAAAATTTCGTTTTTGCGAGATTTTAACTATATAAATATCAATAAAATCTACAAATTGCGGGGGATTTGTCTAATTTCTTAAAAAAATGTTAAATTCATGTGGAGTCACCTATATATAACAACAATTTCACGTTCGCATGCAGAGGAATAAGGGTTTGTTCGTGAAAATCGTCAAATTGTAAAAATCGTCGTTTCTTGCGGTAAAAAACACGATTTTGCTATAAACGCTAATAAAATCTCTATATTCCAACCGATTGTGCTAATTCTTTCACAGAGTGTTTAGTTATACATGATTCAACTGTATTATGTCACTGGTTTCGATTTTCCCCACAAAAAAAAAATCCTTCAAAAAATTTCGTTTTTGCGAGTTTTTTTAACTATATAAAATATCAATATAATCTACAAATTCCGTGGGATTTGTCTAATTTCTTAAAAAAATGTTAAATTCATGTGGAGTCACCTGTATATAACAACAATTTCACGTTCGCATGCAGAGGAATCTGGGTTTGTTTGTGTAAATCGTCCAATTGTAAAAATCGTCGTTTCTTGCGGTAAAAACACGATTTTGTTATAAACGTTAATAAAATCTCTATATTCCAACCGATTGTGCTAATTCTTTCACAGAGTGTTTAGTATACATAATTGAACTGTATTATATCACTGGTTTCGATTTTCCCCCACAAAAAAAAAAATCCTTCAAAAAATTTCGTTTTTGCGAGATTTTAACTATATAAATATCAATAAAATCTACAAATTCCGGGGGATTTGTCTAATTTCTTAAAAAAATGTTAAATTCATGTGGAGTCACCTATATATAACAACAATTTCACGTTCGCATGCAGAGGAATATGGGTTTGTTTGTGAAAATGGTCAAATTGTAAAAATCGTTGTTTCTTGCGGTAAAAAACACGATTTTGCTATAAACGGTAATAAAATCTCTATATTCCAACCGATTGTGCTAATTCTTTCACAGAGTGTTTAGTATACATGATTGAACTGTATTATGTCACTGGTTTCGAATTTCCCCACACAAAAAAATCCTTCAAAAAATTTCGTTTTTTCGAGTTTTTTAACTATATAAATATCAATATAATCTACAAATTCCGTGGGATTTGTCTAATTTCTTAAAAAAATGTTAAATTCACGTGGATTCACCTATATATAACAACAATTTCTCGTTCGCATGCGGAGGAATAAGGGTTTGTTTGTGTAAATCGTCCCAATTGTAAAAATCGTCGTTTCTTGCGGTAAAAACACGATTTTGCTATAAACGTTAATAAAATCTCTATATTCCAACCGATTGTGCTAATTCTTTGACAGAGTGTTTAGTATACATGATTGAACTGTATTTACATCACTGGTTTCGATTTTCCCGACCAAAAAAAAATCCTTAAAAAAATTTCGTTTTTGCGAGATTATTAACTATATAAATATTTATAAAATATACAAATTCCGTGGGATTTGTCTAATTTCTTATAAAAATGTTAAATTCATGTGGAGTCACCTGTATATAACAACAATTTCACGTTCGCATGCAGAGGAATATGGGTTTGTTTGTGTAAATCGTCCAATTGTAAAAATCGTCGTTTCTTGCGGTAAAAACATGATTTTGTTATAAAACGTTAATAAAATCTCTATATTCCAACCGATTGTGCTAATTCTTTCACAGAGTGTTTAGTATACATGATTGAACTGTATTATGTCACTGGTTTCGATTTTCCCCACAAAAAAAATCCTTCAAAAAATTTCGTTTTTGCGAGTTTTTTTAACTATATAAATATCAATAAAATCTACAAATTCCGTGGGATTTGTCTAATTTCTTAAAAAAATGTTAAATTCATGTGGATTCACCTATATATAAACAACAATTTCACTTTCGCATGCAGAGGAATATGGGTTTGTTTGTGTAAATCGTCCAATTGTTAAAATCGTCGTTTCTTGCGGTAAAAACACGATTTTGCTATAAACGTTAATAAAATCTCTATATTCCCAACCGATTGTGCTAATTCTTTGACAGAGTGTTTAGTATACATGATTGAACTGTATTATATCACTGGTTTCGATTTTCCCCACAAAAAAAAATCCTTCAAAAAATTTCGTTTTTGCGAGATTTTAACTATATAAATATCAATAAAATCTACAAATTCGTGGGATTTGTCTAATTTCTTAAAAAAATGTTAAATTCATGTGGAGTCACCTGTATATAACAACAATTTCACGTTCGCATGCAGAGGAATATGGGTTTGTTTGTGTAAATCGTCCAATTGTAAAAATCGTCGTTTCTTGCGGTAAAAACACGATTTTGCTATAAATATTAATAAAATCTCTATATTCCAACCGATTGTGCTAATTCTTTCACAGAGTGTTTAGTATACATGATTGAACTGTATTATATCACTGGTTTCGATTTTCCCAACAAAAAAAAATCCTTCAAAAAATTTCGTTTTTGCGAGATTTTAACTATATCAATATCAATAAAATCTACAAATTCCGGGGGATTTGTCTAATTTCTTAAAAAAATGTTAAATTCATGTGTAGTCACCTATATATAACAACAATTTCACGATCGCATGCAGAGGAATATGGGTTTGTTTGTGTAAATCGTCCCAATTGTAAAAATCGTCGTTTCTTGCGGTAAAAAACACGATTTTGCTTAAACGTTAATAAAATCTCTATATTCCAACCGATTGTGCTAATACTTTCACAGAGTGTTTAGTATACATAATTGAACTGTATTATATCACTGGTTTCGATTTTCCCACAAAAAAAAATCCTTCAAAAAATTTCGTTTTTGCGAGATTTTAACTATATAAATATCAATAAAATCTACAAATTCCCGTGGATTTGTCTAATTTCTTAAAAAAATGTTAAATTCATGTGGAGTCACCTGTATATAACAACAATTTCACGTTCGCATGCAGAGGAATATGGGTTTGTTTGTGTAAATCGTCCAATTGTAAAAATCGTCGTTTCTTGCGGTAAAAACACGATTTTGTTATAAACGTTAATAAAATCTCTATATTCCAACCGATTGTGCTACTGGTTTCGATTTTCCCCACAAAAAAAAAATCCTTCAAACAATTTCGTTTTTGCGAGATTTTAACTATATAAATATCAATAAAATCTACAAATTCAGTGGGATTTGTCTAATTTCTTAAAAAAATGTTAAATTCATGTGGATTCACCTATATATAACAACAATTTCACGTTCGCATGCAGAGGAATGTGGGTTTGTTTGTGTAAATCGTCCAATTGTAAAAATCGTCGTTTCTTGCGGTAAAAACACGATTTTGCTATAAACATTAATAAAATCTCTATATTCCAACCGATTGTGCTAATTCTTGGACAGAGTGTTTAGTATACATGATTGAACTGTATTATATCACTGGTTTCGATTTTCCCCACAAAAAAAAATCCTTCAAAAAATTTCGTTTTTGCGAGATTTTAACTATATAAATATCAATAAAATCTACAAATTACGGGGGATTTGTCTAATTTCTTAAAAAAATGTTAAATTCATGTGGAGTCACCTATATATAACAACAATTTCACGTTCGCATGCAGAGGAATATGGGTTTGTTTGTGAAAATGGTCAAATTGTAAAAATCGTTGTTTCTTGCGGTAAAAACACGATTTTGCTATAAACGTTAATAAAATCTCTATATTCCAACCGATTCTGCTAATTCTTTCACAGAGTGTTTAGTATACATGATTGAACTGTATTATGTCACTGGTTTCGAATTTCCCCACAAAAAAAAATCCTTCAAAAAATTTCGTTTTTTCGAGTTTTTTAACTATATAAATATCAATATAATCTACAAATTCCGTGGGATTTGTCTAATTTCTTAAAAAAATGTTAAATTCATGTGGATTCACCTATATATAACAACAATTTCACGTTCGCATGCGGAGGAATAAGGGTTTGTTTGTGTAAATCGTCCAATTGTAAAAATCGTCGTTTCTTGCGGTAAAAACACGATTTTGCTATAAACGTTAATAAAATCTCTATATTCCAACCGATTGTGCTAATTCTTTGACAGAGTGTTTAGTATACATGATTGAACTGTATTATATCACTGGTTTCGATTTTCCCCACAAAAAAAAAATCCTTCAAATAATTTCGTTTTTGCGAGATTATTAACTATATAAATATTTATAAAATATACAAATTCTGTGGGATTTGTCTAATTTCTTAAAAAAATGTTAAATTCATGTGGAGTCACCTGTATATAACAATTTCACGTTCGCATGCAGAGGAATATGGGTTTGTTTGTGTAAATCGTCCAATTGTAAAAATCGTCGTTTCTTGCGGTAAAAACACGATTTTCTTATAAACGTTTATAAAATCTCTATATTCCAACCGATTGTGCTAATTCTTTCACAGAGTGTTTAGTATACATGATTGAACTGTATTATGTCACTGGTTTCGATTTTCCCCACAAAAAAATCCTTCAAAAAATTTCGTTTTTGCGAGTTTTTTAACTATATAAATATCAATAAAATCTACAAATTCCGTGGGATTTGTCTAATTTCTTAAAAAAATGTTAAATTCATGTGGATTCACCTATATATAACAACAATTTCACTTTCGCATGCAGAGGAATATGGGTTTGTTTGTGTAAATCGTCCAATTGTAAAAATCGTCGTTTCTTGCGGTAAAAACACGATTTTGCTATAAACGTTAATAAAATCTCTATATTCCAACCGATTGTGCTAATTCTTGGACAGAGTGTTTAGTATACATGATTGAACTGTATTATATCACTGGTTTCGATTTTCCCCACAAAAAAAAATCCTTCAAAAAATTTCGTTTTTGCGAGATTTTAACTATATAAATATCAATAAAATCTACAAATTCCGTGGGATTTGTCTAATTTCTTAAAAAAATGTTAAATTCATGTGGAGTCACCTGTATATAACAACAATTTCACGTTCGCATGCAGAGGAATATGGGTTTGTTTGTGTAAATCGTCCAATTGTAAAAATCGTCGTTTCTTGCGGTAAAAACACGATTTTGTTATAAACGATAATAAAATCTCTATATTCCAACCGATTGTGCTAATTCTTTCACAGAGTGTTTAGTATATATGATTGAACTGTATTATGTCACTGGTTTCGATTTTCCCCACAAAAAAAATCCTTCAAAAAATTTCGTTTTTGCGAGTTTTTTAACTATATAAATATCAATAAAATCTACAAATTCCGTGGGATTTGCCTAATTTCTTAAAAAAATGTTAAATTCATGTGGATTCACCTATATATAACAACAATTTCACGTTCGCATGCTGAGGAATATGGGTTTGTTTGTGTAAATCGTCCAATTGTAAAAATCGTCCTTTCTTGCGGTAAAAACACGATTTTGCTATAAACATTAATAAAATCTCTATATTCCAACCGATTGTGCTAATTCTTGGACAGAGTGTTTAGTATACATGATTGAACTGTATTTTATCACTGGTTTCGATTTTCCCCACAAAAAAAAATCCTTCAAACAATTTCGTTTTTGCGAGATTTTAACTATATAAATATCAATAAAATCAACAAATTCCGTGGGATTTGTCTAATTTTTTAAAAAAATGTTAAATTCATGTGGAGTCACCTGTATATAACAACAATTTCACGTTCGCATGCAGAGGAATATGGGTTTGTTTGTGTAAATCGTCCAATTGTAAAAATCGTCGTTTCTTGCGGTAAAAACACGATTTTGTTATAAACGTTAATAAAATCTCTATATTCCAACCGATTGTGCTAATTCTTTCACAGAGTGTTTAGTATTCATAATTGAACTGTAATATATTACTGGTTTCGATTTTCCCCACAAAAAAAAAATCCTTCAAAAAATTTCGTTTTTGCGAGATTTTAACTATATAAATATCAATAAAATCTACAAATTCCGTGGGATTTGTCTAATTTCTTAAAAAAATGTTAAATTCATGTGGATTCACCTATATATAACAACAATTTCACGTTCGCATGCAGAGGAATATGGGTTTGTTTGTGTAAATCGTCCAATTGTAAAAATCGTCGTTTCTTGCGGTAAAAACACGATTTTGCTATAAACATTAATAAAATCTCTATATTCCAACCGATTGTGCTAATTCTTGGACAGAGTGTTTAGTATACATGATTGAACTGTATTATATCACTGGTTTCGATTTTCCCCACAAAAAAAAAATCCTTCAAAAAATTTCGTTTTTGCGAGATTTTAACTATATAAATATCAATAAAATATACAAATTCCGTGGGATTTGTCTAATTTCTTAAAAAAATGTTAAATTCATGTGGAGTCACCTGTATATAACAACAATTTCACGTTCGCATGCAGAGGAATATGGGTTGTTTGTGTAAATCGTCCAATTGTAAAAATCGTCGTTTCTTGCGGTAAAAACACGATTTTGTTATAAACGTTAATAAAATCTCTATATTCCAACCGATTGTGCTAATTCTTTCACAGAGTGTTTAGTATACATGATTGAACTGTATTATGTCACTGGTTTCCATTTTCCCCACAAAAAAAATCCTTCAAAAAATTTCGTTTTTGCGAGTTTTTTAACTATATAAATATCAATAAAATCAACAAATTCCGTGGGATTAGTCTAATTTCTTAAAAAAATGTTAAATTCATGTGGATTCACCTATATATAACAACAATTTCACGTTCGCATGCTGAGGAATATGGGTTTGTTTGTGTAAATCGTCCAATTGTAAAAATCGTCGTTTCTTGCGGTAAAAACACGATTTTGCTATAAACATTAATAAAATCTCTATATTCCAACCGATTGTGCTAATTCTTGGACAGAGTGTTTAGTATACATGATTGAACTGTATTATATCACTGGTTTCGATTTTCCCCACAAAAAAAATTTTTCAAAAAATTTCGTTTTTGCGAGATTTTAACTATATAAATATCAATAAAATCTACAAATTGCGGGGGATTTGTCTAGTTTATTAAAAAAATGTTAAATTCATGTGGAGTCACCTATATATAACAACAATTTCACGTTCGCTCGCAGAGGAATATGGGTTTGTTCGTGAAAATCGTCAAATTGTAAAAATCGTCGTTTCTTGCGGTAAAAACACGATTTTGCTATAAACGCTAATAAAATCTCTATATTCCAACCGATTGTGCTAATTCTTTCACAGAGTGTTTAGTATACATGATTGAACTGTATTATGTCACTGGTTTCGATTTTCCCCACAAAAAAAATCCTTCAAAAAATTTCGTTTTTGCGAGATTTTAACTATATAAATATCAATAAAATCTACAAATTCCGTGGGATTTGTCTAATTTCTTAAAAAAATGTTAAATTCATGTGGATTCACCTATATATAACAACAATTTCACGTTCGCATGCAGAGGAATATGGGTTTGTTTGTGTAAATCGTCCAATTGTAAAAATCGTCGTTTCTTGCGGTAAAAACACGATTTTGCTATAAACATTAATAAAATCTCTATATTCCAACCGATTGTGCTAATTCTTGGACAGAGTGTTTAGTATACATGATTGAACTGTATTATATCACTGGTTTCGATTTTCCCCACAAAAAAAAATCCTTCAAAAAATTTCCTTTTTGCGAGATTTTAACTATATAAATATCAATATAATCTACAAATTCCGTGGGATTTGTCTAATTTCTTAAAAAAATGTTAAATTCATGTGGAGTCACCTGTATATAACAACAATTTCACGTTCGCATGCAGAGGAATATGGGTTTGTTTGTGTAAATCGTCCAATTGTAAAAATCGTCGTTTCTTGCGGTAAAAACACGATTTTGTTATAAACGTTAATAAAATCTCTATATTCCAACCGATTGTGCTAATTCTTTCACAGAGTGTTTAGTATACATAATTGAACTGTATTATATCACTGGTTTCGATTTTCCCCACAAAGAAAAATCCTTCAAAAAATTTCGTTTTTGCGAGATTTTAACTATATAAATATCAATAAAATCTACAAATTCCGGGGGATTTGTCTAATTTCTTACAAAAATGTTAAATTCATGTGGAGTCACCTATATATAACAACAATTTCACGTTCGCATGCAGAGGAATATGGGTTTGTTTGTGAAAATGGTCAAATTGTAAAAAACGTTGTTTCTTGCGGTAAAAACACGATTTTGCTATAAACGTTAATAAAATCTCTATATTCCAACCGATTGTGCTAATTCTTTCACAGAGTGTTTAGTATACATGATTGAACTGTATTATGTCACTGGTTTCGAATTTCCCCCACAAAAAAAAATCCTTCAAAAAATTTCGTTTTTTCGAGTTTTTTAACTATATAAATATCAATATAATCTACAAATTCCGTGGGATTTGTCTAATTTCTTAAAAAAATGTTAAATTCATGTGGATTCACCTATATATAACAACAATTTCACGTTCGCATGCGGAGGAATAAGGGTTTGTTTGTGTAAATTGTCCAATTGTAAAAATCGTCGTTTCTTGCGGTAAAAACACGATTTTGCTATAAACGTTAATAAAATCTCTATATTCCAACCGATTGTGCTAATTCTTTGACAGAGTGTTTAGTATACATGATTGAACTGTATTATATCACTGGTTTCGATTTTACCCACAAAAAAAAATCCTTCAAAAAATTTCGTTTTTGCGAGATTATTAACTATATAAATATTTATAAAATATACAAATTCCGTGGGATTTGTCTAATTTCTTAAAAAAATGTTAAATTCATGTGGAGTCACCTGTATATAACAACAATTTCACGTTCGCATGCAGAGGAATATAGGTTTGTTTGTGTAAATCGTCCAATTGTAAAAATCGTCGTTTCTTGCGGTAAAAACACGATTTTGTTATAAACGTTAATAAAATCTCTATATTCCAACCGATTGTGCTAATTCTTTCACAGAGTGTTTAGTATACATGATTGAACTGTATTATGTCACTGGTTTCGATTTTCCCCACAAAAAAAATCCTTCAAAAAATTTCGTTTTTGCGAGTTTTTTAACTATATAAATATCAATAAAATCTACAAATTCCGTGGGATTTGTCTAATTTCTTAAAAAAATGTTAATTTCATGTGGATTCACCTATATATAACAACAATTTCACGTTCGCATGCTGAGGAATATGGGTTTGTTTGTGTAAATCGTCCAATTGTAAAAATCGTCGTTTCTTGCGGTAAAAACACGATTTTGCAATAAACATTAATAAAATCTCTATATTCCAACCGATTGTGCTAATTCTTGGACAGAGTGTTCAGTATACATGATTGAACTGTATTATCTCACTGGTTTCGATTTTCCCCACAAAAAAAAAATCCTTCAAACAATTTCGTTTTTGCGAGATTTTAACTATATAAATATCAATAAAATCTACAAATTCAGTGGGATTTGTCTAATTTCTTAAAAAAATGTTAAATTCATGTGGAGTCACCTGTATATAACAACAATTTCACGTTCGCATGCAGAGGAATATGGGTTTGTTTGTGTAAATCGTCCAATTGTAAAAATCGTCGTTTCTTGCGGTAAAAACACGATTTTGTTATAAACGTTAATAAAATCTCTATATTCCAACCGATTGTGCTAATTCTTTCACAGAGTGTTTAGTATACATAATTGAACTGTATTATATCACTGGTTTCGATTTTCCCCACAAAAAAAAATCCTTCAAAAAATTTCGTTTTTGCGAGATTTTAACTATATAAATATCAATAAAATCTACAAATTCCGTGGGATTTGTCTAATTTCTTAAAAAAATGTTAAATTCATGTGGATTCACCTATATATAACAACAATTTCACGTTCGCATGCAGAGGAATGTGGGTTTGTTTGTGTAAATCGTCCAATTGTAAAAATCGTCGTTTCTTGCGGTAAAAACACGATTTTGCTATAAACATTAATAAAATCTCTATATTCCAACCGATTGTGCTAATTCTTGGACAGAGTGTTTAGTATACATGATTGAACTGTATTATATCACTGGTTTCGATTTTCCCCACAAAAAAAAATCCTTCAAAAAATTTCGTTTTTGCGAGATTTTAACTATATAAATATCAATAAAATCTACAAATTACGGGGGATTTGTCTAATTTCTTAAAAAAATGTTAAATTCATGTGGAGTCACCTATATATAACAACAATTTCACGTTCGCATGCAGAGGAATATGGGTTTGTTTGTGAAAATGGTCAAATTGTAAAAATCGTTGTTTCTTGCGGTAAAAACACGATTTTGCTATAAACGTTAATAAAATCTCTATATTCCAACCGATTGTGCTAATTCTTTCACAGAGTGTTTAGTATACATGATTGAACTGTATTATGTCACTGGTTTCGAATTTCCCCACAAAAAAAAATCCTTCAAAAAATTTCGTTTTTTCGAGTTTTTTAACTATATAAATATCAATATAATCTACAAATTCCGTGGGATTTGTCTAATTTCTTAAAAAAATGTTAAATTCATGTGGATTCACCTATATATAACAACAATTTCACGTTCGCATGCGGAGGAATAAGGGTTTGTTTGTGTAAATCGTCCAATTGTAAAAATCGTCGTTTCTTGCGGTAAAAACACGATTTTGCTATAAACGTTAATAAAATCTCTATATTCCAACCGATTGTGCTAATTCTTTGACAGAGTGTTTAGTATACATGATTGAACTGTATTATATCACTGGTTTCGATTTTCCCCACAAAAAAAAAATCCTTCAAATAATTTCGTTTTTGCGAGATTATTAACTATATAAATATTTATAAAATATACAAATTCTGTGGGATTTGTCTAATTTCTTAAAAAAATGTTAAATTCATGTGGAGTCACCTGTATATAACAATTTCACGTTCGCATGCAGAGGAATATGGGTTTGTTTGTGTAAATCGTCCAATTGTAAAAATCGTCGTTTCTTGCGGTAAAAACACGATTTTCTTATAAACGTTTATAAAATCTCTTTATTCCAACCGATTGTGCTAATTCTTTCACAGAGTGTTTAGTATACATGATTGAACTGTATTATGTCACTGGTTTCGATTTTCCCCACAAAAAAATCCTTCAAAAAATTTCGTTTTTGCGAGTTTTTTAACTATATAAATATCAATAAAATCTACAAATTCCGTGGGATTTGTCTAATTTCTTAAAAAAATGTTAAATTCATGTGGATTCACCTATATATAACAACAATTTCACTTTCGCATGCAGAGGAATATGGGTTTGTTTGTGTAAATCGTCCAATTGTAAAAATCGTCGTTTCTTGCGGTAAAAACACGATTTTGCTATAAACGTTAATAAAATCTCTATATTCCAACCGATTGTGCTAATTCTTGGACAGAGTGTTTAGTATACATGATTGAACTGTATTATATCACTGGTTTCGATTTTCCCCACAAAAAAAAATCCTTCAAAAAATTTCGTTTTTGCGAGATTTTAACTATATAAATATCAATAAAATCTACAAATTCCGTGGGATTTGTCTAATTTCTTAAAAAAATGTTAAATTCATGTGGAGTCACCTGTATATAACAACAATTTCAAGTTCGCATGCAGAGGAATATGGGTTTGTTTGTGTAAATCGTCCAATTGTAAAAATCGTCGTTTCTTGCGGTAAAAACACGATTTTGTTATAAACGATAATAAAATCTCTATATTCCAACCGATTGTGCTAATTCTTTCACAGAGTGTTTAGTATATATGATTGAACTGTATTATGTCACTGGTTTCGATTTTCCCCACAAAAAAAATCCTTCAAAAAATTTCGTTTTTGCGAGTTTTTTAACTATATAAATATCAATAAAATCTACAAATTCCGTGGGATTTGCCTAATTTCTTAAAAAAATGTTAAATTCATGTGGATTCACCTATATATAACAACAATTTCACGTTCGCATGCTGAGGAATATGGGTTTGTTTGTGTAAATCGTCCAATTGTAAAAATCGTCGTTTCTTGCGGTAAAAACACGATTTTGCTATAAACATTAATAAAATCTCTATATTCCAACCGATTGTGCTAATTCTTGGACAGAGTGTTTAGTATACATGATTGAACTGTATTTTATCACTGGTTTCGATTTTCCCCACAAAAAAAAATCCTTCAAACAATTTCGTTTTTGCGAGATTTTAACTATATAAATATCAATAAAATCAACAAATTCCGTGGGATTTGTCTAATTTTTTAAAAAAATGTTAAATTCATGTGGAGTCACCTGTATATAACAACAATTTCACGTTCGCATGCAGAGGAATATGGGTTTGTTTGTGTAAATCGTCCAATTGTAAAAATCGTCGTTTCTTGCGGTAAAAACACGATTTTGTTATAAACGTTAATAAAATCTCTATATTCCAACCGATTGTGCTAATTCTTTCACAGAGTGTTTAGTATTCATAATTGAACTGTATTATATCACTGGTTTCGATTTTCCCCACAAAAAAAAAATCCTTCAAAAAATTTCGTTTTTGCGAGATTTTAACTATATAAATATCAATGAAATCTACAAATTCCGTGGGATTTGTCTAATTTCTTAAAAAAATGTTAAATTCATGTGGATTCACCTATATATAACAACAATTTCACGTTCGCATGCAGAGGAATATGGGTTTGTTTGTGTAAATCGTCCAATTGTAAAAATCGTCGTTTCTTGCGGTAAAAACACGATTTTGCTATAAACATTAATAAAATCTCTATATTCCAACCGATTGTGCTAATTCTTGGACAGAGTGTTTAGTATACATGATTGAACTGTATTATATCACTGGTTTCGATTTTCCCCACAAAAAAAAAATCCTTCAAAAAATTTCGTTTTTGCGAGATTTTAACTATATAAATATCAATAAAATCTACAAATTCAGGGGGATTTGTCTAATTTCTTATAAAAATGTTAAATTCATGTGGAGTCACCTGTATATAACAACAATTTCACGTTCGCATGCAGAGGAATATGGGTTTCTTTGTGTAAATCGTCCAATTGTAAAAATCGTCGTTTCTTGCGGTAAAAACACGATTTTGTTATAAACGTTAATAAAATCTCTATATTCCAACCGATTGTGCTAATTCTTTCACAGAGTGTTTAGTATACATGATTGAACTGTATTATGTCACTGGTTTCGATTTTCCCCACAAAAAAAATCCTTCAAAAAATTTCGTTTTTGCGAGTTTTTTAACTATATAAATATCAATAAAATCTACAAATTCCGTGGGATTTGTCTAATTTCTTAAAAAAATGTTAAATTCATGTGGAGTCACCTATATATAACAACAATTTCACGTTCGCATGCAGAGGAATATGGGTTTGTTTGTGTAAATCGTCCAATTGTAAAAATCGTCGTTTCTTGCGGTAAAAACACGATTTTGTTATAAACGTTAATAAAATCTCTATATTCCAACCGATTGTGCTAATTCTTTCACAGAGTGTTTAGTATACATAATTGAACTGTATTATATCACTGGTTTCGATTTTCCCCACAAAAAAAAATCCTTCAAAAAATTTCGTTTTTGCGAGATTTTAACTATATAAATATCAATAAAATCTACAAATTCCGTGGGATTTGTCTAATTTCTTAAAAAAATGTTAAATTCATGTGGATTCACCTATATATAACAACAATTTCACGTTCGCATGCAGAGGAATGTGGGTTTGTTTGTGTAAATCGTCCAATTGTAAAAATCGTCGTTTCTTGCGGTAAAAACACGATTTTGCTATAAACATTAATAAAATCTCTATATTCCAACCGATTGTGCTAATTCTTGGACAGAGTGTTTAGTATACATGATTGAACTGTATTATATCACTGGTTTCGATTTTCCCCACAAAAAAAAATCCTTCAAAAAATTTCGTTTTTGCGAGATTTTAACTATATAAATATCAATAAAATCTACAAATTACGGGGGATTTGTCTAATTTCTTAAAAAAATGTTAAATTCATGTGGAGTCACCTATATATAACAACAATTTCACGTTCGCATGCAGAGGAATATGGGTTTGTTTGTGAAAATGGTCAAATTGTAAAAATCGTTGTTTCTTGCGGTAAAAACACGATTTTGCTATAAACGTTAATAAAATCTCTATATTCCAACCGATTGTGCTAATTCTTTCACAGAGTGTTTAGTATACATGATTGAACTGTATTATGTCACTGGTTTCGAATTTCCCCACAAAAAAAAATCCTTCAAAAAATTTCGTTTTTTCGAGTTTTTTAACTATATAAATATCAATATAATCTACAAATTCCGTGGGATTTGTCTAATTTCTTAAAAAAATGTTAAATTCATGTGGATTCACCTATATATAACAACAATTTCACGTTCGCATGCGGAGGAATAAGGGTTTGTTTGTGTAAATCGTCCAATTGTAAAAATCGTCGTTTCTTGCGGTAAAAACACGATTTTGCTATAAACGTTAATAAAATCTCTATATTCCAACCGATTGTGCTAATTCTTTGACAGAGTGTTTAGTATACATGATTGAACTGTATTATATCACTGGTTTCGATTTTCCCCACAAAAAAAAAATCCTTCAAATAATTTCGTTTTTGCGAGATTATTAACTATATAAATATTTATAAAATATACAAATTCTGTGGGATTTGTCTAATTTCTTAAAAAAATGTTAAATTCATGTGGAGTCACCTGTATATAACAATTTCACGTTCGCATGCAGAGGAATATGGGTTTGTTTGTGTAAATCGTCCAATTGTAAAAATCGTCGTTTCTTGCGGTAAAAACACGATTTTCTTATAAACGTTTATAAAATCTCTTTATTCCAACCGATTGTGCTAATTCTTTCACAGAGTGTTTAGTATACATGATTGAACTGTATTATGTCACTGGTTTCGATTTTCCCCACAAAAAAATCCTTCAAAAAATTTCGTTTTTGCGAGTTTTTTAACTATATAAATATCAATAAAATCTACAAATTCCGTGGGATTTGTCTAATTTCTTAAAAAAAATGTTAAATTCATGTGGATTCACCTATATATAACAACAATTTCACTTTCGCATGCAGAGGAATATGGGTTTGTTTGTGTAAATCGTCCAATTGTAAAAATCGTCGTTTCTTGCGGTAAAAACACGATTTTGCTATAAACGTTAATAAAATCTCTATATTCCAACCGATTGTGCTAATTCTTGGACAGAGTGTTTAGTATACATGATTGAACTGTATTATATCACTGGTTTCGATTTTCCCCACAAAAAAAAATCCTTCAAAAAATTTCGTTTTTGCGAGATTTTAACTATATAAATATCAATAAAATCTACAAATTCCGTGGGATTTGTCTAATTTCTTAAAAAAATGTTAAATTCATGTGGAGTCACCTGTATATAACAACAATTTCACGTTCGCATGCAGAGGAATATGGGTTTGTTTGTGTAAATCGTCCAATTGTAAAAATCGTCGTTTCTTGCGGTAAAAACACGATTTTGTTATAAACGATAATAAAATCTCTATATTCCAACCGATTGTGCTAATTCTTTCACAGAGTGTTTAGTATATATGATTGAACTGTATTATGTCACTGGTTTCGATTTTCCCCACAAAAAAAATCCTTCAAAAAATTTCGTTTTTGCGAGTTTTTTAACTATATAAATATCAATAAAATCTACAAATTCCGTGGGATTTGCCTAATTTCTTAAAAAAATGTTAAATTCATGTGGATTCACCTATATATAACAACAATTTCACGTTCGCATGCTGAGGAATATGGGTTTGTTTGTGTAAATCGTCCAATTGTAAAAATCGTCGTTTCTTGCGGTAAAAACACGATTTTGCTATAAACATTAATAAAATCTCTATATTCCAACCGATTGTGCTAATTCTTGGACAGAGTGTTTAGTATACATGATTGAACTGTATTTTATCACTGGTTTCGATTTTCCCCACAAAAAAAAATCCTTCAAACAATTTCGTTTTTGCGAGATTTTAACTATATAAATATCAATAAAATCAACAAATTCCGTGGGATTTGTCTAATTTTTTAAAAAAATGTTAAATTCATGTGGAGTCACCTGTATATAACAACAATTTCACGTTCGCATGCAGAGGAATATGGGTTTGTTTGTGTAAATCGTCCAATTGTAAAAATCGTCGTTTCTTGCGGTAAAAACACGATTTTGTTATAAACGTTAATAAAATCTCTATATTCCAACCGATTGTGCTAATTCTTTCACAGAGTGTTTAGTATTCATAATTGAACTGTATTATATCACTGGTTTCGATTTTCCCCACAAAAAAAAAATCCTTCAAAAAATTTCGTTTTTGCGAGATTTTAACTATATAAATATCAATGAAATCTACAAATTCCGTGGGATTTGTCTAATTTCTTAAAAAAATGTTAAATTCATGTGGATTCACCTATATATAACAACAATTTCACGTTCGCATGCAGAGGAATATGGGTTTGTTTGTGTAAATCGTCCAATTGTAAAAATCGTCGTTTCTTGCGGTAAAAACACGATTTTGCTATAAACATTAATAAAATCTCTATATTCCAACCGATTGTGCTAATTCTTGGACAGAGTGTTTAGTATACATGATTGAACTGTATTATATCACTGGTTTCGATTTTCCCCACAAAAAAAAAATCCTTCAAAAAATTTCGTTTTTGCGAGATTTTAACTATATAAATATCAATAAAATCTACAAATTCAGGGGGATTTGTCTAATTTCTTATAAAAATGTTAAATTCATGTGGAGTCACCTGTATATAACAACAATTTCACGTTCGCATGCAGAGGAATATGGGTTTCTTTGTGTAAATCGTCCAATTGTAAAAATCGTCGTTTCTTGCGGTAAAAACACGATTTTGTTATAAACGTTAATAAAATCTCTATATTCCAACCGATTGTGCTAATTCTTTCACAGAGTGTTTAGTATACATGATTGAACTGTATTATGTCACTGGTTTCGATTTTCCCCACAAAAAAAATCCTTCAAAAAATTTCGTTTTTGCGAGTTTTTTAACTATATAAATATCAATAAAATCTACAAATTCCGTGGGATTTGTCTAATTTCTTAAAAAAATGTTAAATTCATGTGGAGTCACCTATATATAACAACAATTTCACGTTCGCATGCAGAGGAATATGGGTTTGTTCGTGAAAATCGTCAAATTGTAAAAATCGTCGTTTCTTGCGGTAAAAACACGATTTTGTTATAAACGCTAATAAAATCTCTATATTCCAACCGATTGTGCTAATTCTTTCACAGAGTGTTTAGTATACATGATTGAACTGTATTATGTCACTGGTTTCGATTTTCCCCACAAAAAAAATCCTTCAAAAAAATTTCGTTTTTGCGAGTTTTTTAACTATATAAATATCAATATAATCTACAAATTCCGTGGGATTTGTCTAATTTCTTTAAAAAATGTTAAATTCATGTGGAGTCACCTGTATATCACAACAATTTCACGTTCGCATGCAGAGGAATATGGGTTTGTTTGTGTAAATCGTCCAATTGTAAAAATCGTCGTTTCTTGCGGTAAAACACGATTTTGTTTAAACGTTAATAAAATCTCTATATTCCAACCGATTGTGCTAATACTTTCACAGAGTGTTTAGTATACATAATTGAACTGTATTATATCACTGGTTTCGATTTTCCCCACAAAAAAAAATCCTTCAAAAAATTTCGTTTTTGCGAGATTTTAACTATATAAATATCAATAAAATCTACAAATTCCGTGGGATTTGTCTAATTTCTTAAAAAAATGTTAAATTCATGTGGAGTCACCTGTATATCACAACAATTTCACGTTCGCATGCAGAGGAATATGGGTTTGTTTGTGTAAATCGTCCAATTGTAAAAATCGTCGTTTCTTGCGGTAAAAACACGATTTTGTTATAAACGTTAATAAAATCTCTATATTCCAACCGATTGTGCTAATTCTTTCACAGAGTGTTTAGTATACATAATTGAACTGTATTATATCACTGGTTTCGATTTTCCCCACAAAAAAAAATCCTTCAAAAAATTTCGTTTTTGCGAGATTTTAACTATATAAATATCAATAAAATCTACAAATTCCGGGGGATTTGTCTAATTTCTTAAAAAAATGTTAAATTCATGTGGAGTCACCTATATATAACAACAATTTCACGTTCGCATGCAGAGGAATATGGGTTTGTTTGTGAAAATGGTCAAATTGTAAAAATCGTTGTTTCTTGCGGTAAAAACACGATTTTGCTATAAACGTTAATAAAATCTCTATATTCCAACCGATTGTGCTAATTCTTTCACAGAGTGTTTAGTATACATGATTGAACTGTATTATGTCACTGGTTTCGAATTTCCCCACAAAAAAAATCCTTCAAAAAATTTCGTTTTTTCGAGTTTTTTAACTATATAAATATCAATATAATCTACAAATTCCGTGGGATTTGTCTAATTTCTTAAAAAAATGTTAAATTCATGTGGATTCACCTATATATAACAACAATTTCACGTTCGCATGCGGAGGAATAAGGGTTTGTTTGTGTAAATCGTCCAATTGTAAAAATCGTCATTTCTTGCGGTGAAAACACGATTTTGTTTAAACGTTAATAAAATCTCTCTATTCCAACCGATTGTGCTAATTCTTTGACAGAGTGTTTAGTATACATGATTGAACTGTATTATATCACTGGTTTCTATTTTCCCCACAAAAAAAAAATCCTTCAAAAAATTTCGTGTTTGCGAGGTTATTAACTATATAAATATTTATAAAATATACAAATTCCGTGGGATTTGTCTAATTTCTTAAAAAAATGTTAAATTCATGTGGAGTCACCTGTATATAACAACAATTTCACGTTCGCATGCAGAGGAATATGGGTTTGTTTGTGTAAATCGTCCAATTGTAAAAATCGTCGTTTCTTGCGGTAAAAACACGATTTTGTTATAAACGTTAATAAAACCTCTATATTCCAACCGATTGTGCTAATTCTTTCACAGAGTGTTTAGTATACATAATTGAACTGTATTATGTCACTGGTTTCGATTTTCCCCACAAAAAAAATCCTTCAAAAAATTTCGTTTTTGCGAGTTTTTTAACTATATAAAAATCAATAAAATCTACAAATTCCGTGGGATTTGTCTAATTTCTTAAAAAAATGTTAAATTCATGTGGATTCACCTATATATAACAACAATTTCACGTTCGCATGCTTAGGAATATGGGTTTGTTTGTGTAAATCGTCCAATTGTAAAAATCGTCGTTTCTTGCGGTAAAAACACGATTTTGCTATAAACATTAATAAAATCTCTATATTCCAACCGATTGTGCTAATTCTTGGACAGAGTGTTTAGTATACATGATTGAACTGTATTATATCACTGGTTTCGATTTTCCCCACAAAAAAAAATCCTTCAAATAATTTCGTTTTTGCGAGTTTTTTAACTATATAAATATCAATATAATCTACAAATTCCGTGGGATTTGTCTAATTTCTTAAAAAAATGTTAAATTCATGTGGAGTCACCTATATATAACAACAATTTCACGTTCGCATGCAGAGGAATATGGGTTTGTTTGTGAAAATGGTCAAATTGTAAAAATCGTTGTTTCTTGCGGTAAAAACACGATTTTGCTATAAACGTTAATAAAATCTCTATATTCCAACCGATTGTGCTAATTCTTTCACAGAGTGTTTAGTATACATGATTGAACTGTATTATGTCACTGGTTTCGAATTTCCCCACAAAAAAAAATCCTTCAAAAAATTTCGTTTTTTCGAGTTTTTTAACTATATAAATATCAATATAATCTACAAATTCAGTGGGATTTGTCTAATTTCTTAAAAAAATGTTAAATTCATGTGGATTCACCTATATATAACAACAATTTCACGTTCGCATGCGGAGGAATAAGGGTTTGTTTGTGTAAATCGTCCAATTGTAAAAATCGTCGTTTCTTGCGGTAAAAACACGATTTTGCTATAAACGTTAATAAAATCTCTATATTCCAACCGATTGTGCTAATTCTTTGACAGAGTGTTTAGTATACATGATTGAACTGTATTATATCACTGGTTTCGATTTTCCCCACAAAAAAAATCCTTCAAAAAATTTCGTTTTTGCGAGTTTTTTAACTATAT
This sequence comes from Periplaneta americana, assembly GCF_040183065.1. Lineage (NCBI taxonomy): Eukaryota > Metazoa > Arthropoda > Insecta > Blattodea > Blattidae > Periplaneta > Periplaneta americana. The sequence goes on along the minus strand of NW_027185522.1, from coordinate 130,862 downwards.
AAATATCAATAAAATCTACAAATTCCGTGGGATTTGCCTAATTTCTTAAAAAAATGTTAAATTCATGTGGATTCACCTATATATAACAACAATTTCACGTTCGCATGCTGAGGAATATGGGTTTGTTTGTGTAAATCGTCCAATTGTAAAAATCGTCGTTTCTTGCGGTAAAAACACGATTTTGCTATAAACATTAATAAAATCTCTATATTCCAACCGATTGTGCTAATTCTTGGACAGAGTGTTTAGTATACATGATTGAACTGTATTATATCACTGGTTTCGATTTTCCCCACAAAAAAAAAGTCCTTCAAACAATTTCGTTTTTGCGAGATTTTAACTATATAAATATCAATAAAATCAACAAATTCCGTGGGATTTGTCTAATTTTTTAAAAAAATGTTAAATTCATGTGGAGTCACCTGTATATCACAACAATTTCACGTTCGCATGCAGAGGAATATGGGTTTGTTTGTGTAAATCGTCCAATTGTAAAAATCGTCGTTTCTTGCGGTAAAAACACGATTTTGTTATAAACGTTAATAAAATCTCTATATTCCAACCGATTGTGCTAATTCTTTCACAGAGTGTTTAGTATTCATAATTGAACTGTATTATATCACTGGTTTCGATTTTCCCCACAAAAAAAAATCCTTCAAAAAATTTCGTTTTTGCGAGATTTTAACTATATAAATATCAATAAAATCTACAAATTCCGTGGGATTTGTCTAATTTCTTAAAAAAATGTTAAATTCATGTGGATTCACCTATATATCACAACAATTTCACGTTCGCATGCAGAGGAATATGGGTTTGTTTGTGTAAATCGTCCAATTGTAAAAATCGTCGTTTCTTGCGGTAAAAACACGATTTTGCTATAAACATTAATAAAATCTCTATATTCCAACCGATTGTGCTAATTCTTGGACAGAGTGTTTAGTATACATGATTGAACTGTATTATATCACTGGTTTCGATTTTCCCCACAAAAAAAAAATCCTTCAAAAAATTTCGTTTTTGCGAGATTTTAACTATATAAATATCAATAAAATCTACAAATTCCGTGGGATTTGTCTAATTTCTTAAAAAAATGTTAAATTCATGTGGATTCACCTATATATAACAACAATTTCACTTTCGCATGCAGAGGAATATGGGTTTGTTTGTGTAAATCGTCCAATTGTAAAAATCGTCGTTTCTTGCGGTAAAAACACGATTTTGCTATAAACGTTAATAAAATCTCTATATTCCAACCGATTGTGCTAATTCTTGGACAGAGTGTTTAGTATACATGATTGAACTGTATTATATCACTGGTTTCGATTTTCCCCACAAAAAAAAATCCTTCAAAAAATTTCGTTTTTGCGAGATTTTAACTATATAAATATCAATAAAATCTACAAATTCCGTGGGATTTGTCTAATTTCTTAAAAAAATGTTAAATTCATGTGGAGTCACCTGTATATAACAACAATTTCACGTTCGCATGCAGAGGAATATGGGTTTGTTTGTGTAAATCGTCCAATTGTAAAAATCGTCGTTTCTTGCGGTAAAAACACGATTTTGTTATAAACGATAATAAAATCTCTATATTCCAACCGATTGTGCTAATTCTTTCACAGAGTGTTTAGTATATATGATTGAACTGTATTATGTCACTGGTTTCGATTTTCCCCACAAAAAAAATCCTTCAAAAAATTTCGTTTTTGCGAGTTTTTTAACTATATAAATATCAATAAAATCTACAAATTCCGTGGGATTTGCCTAATTTCTTAAAAAAATGTTAAATTCATGTGGATTCACCTATATATAACAACAATTTCACGTTCGCATGCTGAGGAATATGGGTTTGTTTGTGTAAATCGTCCAATTGTAAAAATCGTCGTTTCTTGCGGTAAAAACACGATTTTGCTATAAACATTAATAAAATCTCTATATTCCAACCGATTGTGCTAATTCTTGGACAGAGTGTTTAGTATACATGATTGAACTGTATTTTATCACTGGTTTCGATTTTCCCCACAAAAAAAAATCCTTCAAACAATTTCGTTTTTGCGAGATTTTAACTATATAAATATCAATAAAATCAACAAATTCCGTGGGATTTGTCTAATTTTTTAAAAAAATGTTAAATTCATGTGGAGTCACCTGTATATAACAACAATTTCACGTTCGCATGCAGAGGAATATGGGTTTGTTTGTGTAAATCGTCCAATTGTAAAAATCGTCGTTTCTTGCGGTAAAAACACGATTTTGTTATAAACGTTAATAAAATCTCTATATTCCAACCGATTGTGCTAATTCTTTCACAGAGTGTTTAGTATTCATAATTGAACTGTATTATATCACTGGTTTCGATTTTCCCCACAAAAAAAAAATCCTTCAAAAAATTTCGTTTTTGCGAGATTTTAACTATATAAATATCAATAAAATCTACAAATTCCGTGGGATTTGTCTAATTTCTTAAAAAAATGTTAAATTCATGTGGATTCACCTATATATAACAACAATTTCACGTTCGCATGCAGAGGAATATGGGTTTGTTTGTGTAAATCGTCCAATTGTAAAAATCGTCGTTTCTTGCGGTAAAAACACGATTTTGCTATAAACATTAATAAAATCTCTATATTCCAACCGATTGTGCTAATTCTTGGACAGAGTGTTTATTATACATGATTGAACTGTATTATATCACTGGTTTCGATTTTCCCCACAAAAAAAAAATCCTTCAAAAAATTTCGTTTTTGCGAGATTTTAACTATATAAATATCAATAAAATCTACAAATTCCGGGGGATTTGTCTAATTTCTTATAAAAATGTTAAATTCATGTGGAGTCACCTGTATATAACAACAATTTCACGTTCGCATGCAGAGGAATATGGGTTTCTTTGTGTAAATCGTCCAATTGTAAAAATCGTCGTTTCTTGCGGTAAAAACACGATTTTGTTATAAACGTTAATAAAATCTCTATATTCCAACCGATTGTGCTAATTCTTTCACAGAGTGTTTAGTATACATGATTGAACTGTATTATGTCACTGGTTTCGATTTTCCCCACAAAAAAAATCCTTCAAAAAATTTCGTTTTTGCGAGTTTTTTAACTATATAAATATCAATAAAATCTACAAATTCCGTGGGATTTGTCTAATTTCTTAAAAAAATGTTAAATTCATGTGGAGTCACCTATATATAACAACAATTTCACGTTCGCATGCAGAGGAATATGGGTTTGTTCGTGAAAATCGTCAAATTGTAAAAATCGTCGTTTCTTGCGGTAAAAACACGATTTTGTTATAAACGCTAATAAAATCTCTATATTCCAACCGATTGTGCTAATTCTTTCACAGAGTGTTTAGTATACATGATTGAACTGTATTATGTCACTGGTTTCGATTTTCCCCACAAAAAAAATCCTTCAAAAAAATTTCGTTTTTGCGAGTTTTTTAACTATATAAATATCAATATAATCTACAAATTCCGTGGGATTTGTCTAATTTCTTTAAAAAATGTTAAATTCATGTGGAGTCACCTGTATATCACAACAATTTCACGTTCGCATGCAGAGGAATATGGGTTTGTTTGTGTAAATCGTCCAATTGTAAAAATCGTCGTTTCTTGCGGTAAAACACGATTTTGTTTAAACGTTAATAAAATCTCTATATTCCAACCGATTGTGCTAATACTTTCACAGAGTGTTTAGTATACATAATTGAACTGTATTATATCACTGGTTTCGATTTTCCCCACAAAAAAAAATCCTTCAAAAAATTTCGTTTTTGCGAGATTTTAACTATATAAATATCAATAAAATCTACAAATTCCGTGGGATTTGTCTAATTTCTTAAAAAAATGTTAAATTCATGTGGAGTCACCTGTATATCACAACAATTTCACGTTCGCATGCAGAGGAATATGGGTTTGTTTGTGTAAATCGTCCAATTGTAAAAATCGTCGTTTCTTGCGGTAAAAACACGATTTTGTTATAAACGTTAATAAAATCTCTATATTCCAACCGATTGTGCTAATTCTTTCACAGAGTGTTTAGTATACATAATTGAACTGTATTATATCACTGGTTTCGATTTTCCCCACAAAAAAAAATCCTTCAAAAAATTTCGTTTTTGCGAGATTTTAACTATATAAATATCAATAAAATCTACAAATTCCGGGGGATTTGTCTAATTTCTTAAAAAAATGTTAAATTCATGTGGAGTCACCTATATATAACAACAATTTCACGTTCGCATGCAGAGGAATATGGGTTTGTTTGTGAAAATGGTCAAATTGTAAAAATCGTTGTTTCTTGCGGTAAAAACACGATTTTGCTATAAACGTTAATAAAATCTCTATATTCCAACCGATTGTGCTAATTCTTTCACAGAGTGTTTAGTATACATGATTGAACTGTATTATGTCACTGGTTTCGAATTTCCCCACAAAAAAAATCCTTCAAAAAATTTCGTTTTTTCGAGTTTTTTAACTATATAAATACCAATATAATCTACAAATTCCGTGGGATTTGTCTAATTTCTTAAAAAAATGTTAAATTCATGTGGATTCACCTATATATAACAACAATTTCACGTTCGCATGCGGAGGAATAAGGGTTTGTTTGTGTAAATCGTCCAATTGTAAAAATCGTCATTTCTTGCGGTGAAAACACGATTTTGTTTAAACGTTAATAAAATCTCTCTATTCCAACCGATTGTGCTAATTCTTTGACAGAGTGTTTAGTATACATGATTGAACTGTATTATATCACTGGTTTCGATTTTCCCCACAAAAAAAAAATCCTTCAAAAAATTTCGTGTTTGCGAGGTTATTAACTATATAAATATTTATAAAATATACAAATTCCGTGGGATTTGTCTAATTTCTTAAAAAAATGTTAAATTCATGTGGAGTCACCTGTATATAACAACAATTTCACGTTCGCATGCAGAGGAATATGGGTTTGTTTGTGTAAATCGTCCAATTGTAAAAATCGTCGTTTCTTGCGGTAAAAACACGATTTTGTTATAAACGTTAATAAAACCTCTATATTCCAACCGATTGTGCTAATTCTTTCACAGAGTGTTTAGTATACATAATTGAACTGTATTATGTCACTGGTTTCGATTTTCCCCACAAAAAAAATCCTTCAAAAAATTTCGTTTTTGCGAATTTTTTAACTATATAAAAATCAATAAAATCTACAAATTCCGTGGGATTTGTCTAATTTCTTAAAAAAATGTTAAATTCATGTGGATTCACCTATATATAACAACAATTTCACGTTCGCATGCTTAGGAATATGGGTTTGTTTGTGTAAATCGTCCAATTGTAAAAATCGTCGTTTCTTGCGGTAAAAACACGATTTTGCTATAAACATTAATAAAATCTCTATATTCCAACCGATTGTGCTAATTCTTGGACAGAGTGTTTAGTATACATGATTGAACTGTATTATATCACTGGTTTCGATTTTCCCCACAAAAAAAAATCCTTCAAAAAATTTCGTTTTTGCGAGTTTTTTAACTATATAAATATCAATATAATCTACAAATTCCGTGGGATTTGTCTAATTTCTTAAAAAAATGTTAAATTCATGTGGAGTCACCTATATATAACAACAATTTCACGTTCGCATGCAGAGGAATATGGGTTTGTTTGTGAAAATGGTCAAATTGTAAAAATCGTTGTTTCTTGCGGTAAAAACACGATTTTGCTATAAACGTTAATAAAATCTCTATATTCCAACCGATTGTGCTAATTCTTTCACAGAGTGTTTAGTATACATGATTGAACTGTATTAGGTCACTGGTTCCGAATTTCCCCACAAAAAAAAATCCTTCAAAAAATTTCGTTTTTTCGAGTTTTTTAACTATATAAATATCAATATAATCTACAAATTCCGTGGGATTTGTCTAATTTCTTAAAAAAATGTTAAATTCATGTGGATTCACCTATATATAACAACAATTTCACGTTCGCATGCGGAGGAATAAGGGTTTGTTTGTGTAAATCGTCCAATTGTAAAAATCGTCGTTTCTTGCGGTAAAAACACGATTTTGCTATAAACGTTAATAAAATCTCTATATTCCAACCGATTGTGCTAATTCTTTGACAGAGTGTTTAGTATACATGATTGAACTGTATTATATCACTGGTTTCGATTTTCCCCACAAAAAAAAATCCTTCAAAAAATTTCGTTTTTTCGAGTTTTTTAACTATATAAATATCAATAAAATCTACAAATTCCGGGGGATTTGTCTAATTTCTTAAAAAAATGTTAAATTCATGTGGAGTCACCTATATATAACAACAATTTCACGTTCGCATGCAGAGGAATATGGGTTTGTTTGTGAAAATGGTCAAATTGTAAAAATCGTTGTTTCTTGCGGTAAAAACACGATTTTGCTATAAACGTTAATAAAATCTCTATATTCCAACCGATTGTGCTAATTCTTTCACAGAGTGTTTAGTATACATGATTGAACTGTATTATGTCACTGGTTTCGAATGTCCCCACAAAAAAAAATCCTTCAAAAAATTTCGTTTTTTCGAGTTTTTTAACTATATAAATACCAATATAATCTACAAATTCCGTGGGATTTGTCTAATTTCTTAAAAAAATGTTAAATTCATGTGGATTCACCTATATATAACAACAATTTCACGTTCGCATGCGGAGGAATAAGGGTTTGTTTGTGTAAATCGTCCAATTGTAAAAATCGTCGTTTCTTGCGGTTAAAACACGATTTTGCTATAAACGTTAATAAAATCTCTATATTCCAACCGATTGTGCTAATTCTTTGACAGAGTGTTTAGTATACATGATTGAACTGTATTATATCACTGGTTTCGATTTTCCCCAAAAAAAAAAATCCTTCAAAAAATTTCGTTTTTGCGAGATTATTAACTATATAAATATTTATAAAATATACAAATTCCGTGGGATTTGTCTAATTTCTTATAAAAATGTTAAATTCATGTGGAGTCACCTGTATATAACAACAATTTCACGTTCGCATGCAGAGGAATATGGGTTTCTTTGTGTAAATCGTCCAATTGTAAAAATCGTCGTTTCTTGCGGTAAAAACACGATTTTGTGATAAACGTTTATAAAATCTCTATATTCCAACCAATTGTGCTAATTCTTTCACAGAGTGTTTAGTATACATGATTGAACTGTATTATATCACTGGTTTCGATTTTCCCCACAAAAAAAAATTTTTCAAAAAATTTCGTTTTTGCGAGATTTTAACTATATAAATATCAATAAAATCTACAAATTGCGGGGGATTTGTCTAATTTCTTAAAAAAATGTTAAATTCATGTGGAGTCACCTATATATAACAACAATTTCACGTTCGCATGCAGAGGAATATGGGTTTGTTCGTGAAAATCGTCAAATTGTAAAAATCGTCGTTTCTTGCGGTAAAAACACGATTTTGCTATAAACGCTAATAAAATCTCTATATTCCAACCGATTGTGCTAATTCTTTCACAGAGTGTTTAGTATACATGATTGAACTGTATTATGTCACTGGTTTCGATTTTCCCCAAAAAAAAAATCCTTCAAAAAATTTCGTTTTTGCGAGTTTTTTAACTGTATAAATATCAATATAATCTACAAATTCAGTGGGATTTGTCTAATTTCTTAAAAAAATGTTAAATTCATGTGGAGTCACCTATATATAACAACAATTTCACGTTCGCATGCAGAGGAATATGGGTTTGTTTGTGAAAATGGTCAAATTGTAAAAATCGTTGTTTCTTGCGGTAAAAACACGATTTTGCTATAAACGTTAATAAAATCTCTATATTCCAACCGATTGTGCTAATTCTTTGACAGAGTGTTTAGTATACATGATTGAACTGAATTATATCACTGGTTTCGATTTTCCCCACAAAAAAAAAATCCTTCAAAAAATTTCGTTTTTGCGAGATTATTAACTATATAAATATTTATAAAATATACAAATTCCGTGGGATTTGTCTAATTTCTTAAAAAAATGTTAAATTCATGTGGAGTCACCTATATATAACAACAATTTCACGTTCGCATGCAGAGGAATATGGGTTTGTTTGTGTAAATCGTCCAATTGTAAAAATCGTCGTTTCTTGCGGTAAAAACACGATTTTGCTATAAACGCTAATAAAATCTCTATATTCCAACCGATTGTGCTAATTCTTTGACAGAGTGTTTAGTATACATGATTGAACTGTATTATATCACTGGTTTCGATTTTCCCCACAAAAAAAAATCCTTCAAATAATTTCGTTTTTGCGAGATTTTAACTATATAAATATCAATAAAATCTACAAATTCCGTGGGATTTGTCTAATTTCTTAAAAAAATGTTAAATTCATGTGGAGTCACCTGTATATAACAACAATTTCACGTTCGCATGCAGAGGAATATGGGTTTGTTTGTGTAAATCGTCCAATTGTAAAAATCGTCGTTTCTTGCGGTAAAAACACGATTTTGTTATAAACGTTAAAAAAATCTCTATATTCCAACCGATTGTGCTAATTCTTTCACAGAGTGTTTAGTATACATAATTGAACTGTATTATATCACTGGTTTCGATTTTCCCCACAAAAAAAAATCCTTCAAAAAATTTCGTTTTTGCGAGATTTTAACTATATAAATATCAATAAAATCTACAAATTCCGTGGGATTTGTCTAATTTCTTAAAAAGTGTTAAATTCATGTGGATTCACCTATATATAACAACAATTTCACGTTCGCATGCAGAGGAATATGGGTTTGTTTGTGTAAATCGTCCAATTGTAAAAATCGTCGTTTCTTGCGGTAAAAACACGATTTTGCTATAAACATTAATAAAATCTCTATATTCCAACCGATTGTACTAATTCTTGGACAGAGTGTTTAGTATACATGATTGAACTGTATTATATCACTGGTTTCGATTTTCCCCAAAAAAAAAAATCCTTCAAAAAATTTCGTTTTTGCGAGATTTTAACTATATAAATATTTATAAAATATACAAATTCCGTGGGATTTGTCTAATTTCTTATAAAAATGTTAAATTCATGTGGAGTCACCTGTATATAACAACAATTTCACGTTCGCATGCAGAGGAATATGGGTTTCTTTGTGTAAATCGTCCAATTGTAAAAATCGTCGTTTCTTGCGGTAAAAACACGATTTTGTTATAAACGTTTATAAAATCTCTATATTCCAACCAATTGTGCTAATTCTTTCACAGAGTGTTTAGTATACATGATTGAACTGTATTATATCACTGGTTTCGATTTTCCCCACAAAAAAAAATTTTTCAAAAAATTTCGTTTTTGCGAGATTTTAACTATATAAATATCAATAAAATCTACAAATTGCGGGGGATTTGTCTAATTTCTTAAAAAAATGTTAAATTCACGTGGAGTCACCTATATATAACAACAATTTCACGTTCGCATGCAGAGGAATATGGGTTTGTTCGTGAAAATCGTCAAATTGTAAAAATCGTCGTTTCTTGCGGTAAAAACACGATTTTGCTATAAACGCTAATAAAATCTCTATATTCCAACCGATTGTGCTAATTCTTTCACAGAGTGTTTAGTATACATGATTGAACTGTATTATGTCACTGGTTTCGATTTTCCCCAAAAAAAAAAATCCTTCAAAAAATTTCGTTTTTGCGAGTTTTTTAACTGTATAAATATCAATATAATCTACAAATTCAGTGGGATTTGTCTAATTTCTTAAAAAAATATTAAATTCATGTGGAGTCACCTATATATAACAACAATTTCACGTTCGCATGCAGAGGAATATGGGTTTGTTTGTGAAAATGGTCAAATTGTAAAAATCGTTGTTTCTTGCGGTAAAAACACGATTTTGCTATAAACGTTAATAAAATCTCTATATTCCAACCGATTGTGCTAATTCTTTCACAGAGTGTTTAGTATACATGATTGAACTGTATTATGTCACTGGTTTCGAATTTCCCCACAAAAAAAAAATCCTTCAAAAAATTTCGTTTTTTCGAGTTTTTTAACTATATAAATATCAATATAATCTACAAATTCCGTGGGATTTGTCTAATTTCTTAAAAAAATGTTAAAATCATGTGGATTCACCTATATATAACAACAATTTCACGTTCGCATGCGGAGGAATAAGGGTTTGTTTGTGTAAATCGTCCAATTGTAAAAATCGTCATATCTTGCGGTAAAAACACGATTTTGCTATAAACGTTAATAAAATCTCTATATTCCAACCGATTGTGCTAATTCTTTGACAGAGTGTTTAGTATACATGATTGAACTGTATTATATCACTGGTTTCGATTTTCCCCCCAAAAAAAAAATCCTTCAAAAAATTTCGTTTTTGCGAGATTATTAACTATATAAATATTTATAAAATATACAAATTCCGTGGGATTTGTCTAATTTCTTAAAAAAATGTTAAATTCATGTGGAGTCACCTATATATAACAACAATTTCACGTTCGCATGCAGAGGAATATGGGTTTGTTCGTGAAAATCGTCAAATTGTAAAAATCGTCGTTTCTTGCGGTAAAAACACGATTTTGCTATAAACGCTAATAAAATCTCTATATTCCAACCGATTGTGCTAATTCTTTCACAGAGTGTTTAGTATACATGATTGAACTGTATTATGTCACTGGTTTCGATTTTCCCCAAAAAAAAAATCCTTCAAAAAATTTCGTTTTTGCGAGTTTTTTAACTGTATAAATATCAATATAATCTACAAATTCAGTGGGATTTGTCTAATTTCTTAAAAAAATGTTAAATTCATGTGGAGTCACCTATATATAACAACAATTTCACGTTCGCATGCAGAGGAATATGGGTTTGTTTGTGAAAATGGTCAAATTGTAAAAATCGTTGTTTCTTGCGGTAAAAACACGATTTTGCTATAAACGTTAATAAAATCTCTATATTCCAACCGATTGTGCTAATTCTTTGACAGAGTGTTTAGTATACATGATTGAACTGAATTATATCACTGGTTTCGATTTTCCCCACAAAAAAAAAATCCTTCAAAAAATTTCGTTTTTGCGAGATTATTAACTATATAAATATTTATAAAATATACAAATTCCGTGGGATTTGTCTAATTTCTTAAAAAAATGTTAAATTCATGTGGAGTCACCTATATATAACAACAATTTCACGTTCGCATGCAGAGGAATATGGGTTTGTTTGTGTAAATCGTCCAATTGTAAAAATCGTCGTTTCTTGCGGTAAAAACACGATTTTGCTATAAACGCTAATAAAATCTCTATATTCCAACCGATTGTGCTAATTCTTTCACAGAGTGTTTAGTATACATGATTGAACTGTATTATGTCACTGGTTTCGATTTTCCCCACAAAGAAAATCCTTCAAAAAATTTCGTTTTTGCGAGTTTTTTAACTATATAAATATCAATAAAATCTACAAATTCCGTGGGATTTGTCTAATTTCTTAAAAAAATGTTAAATTCATGTGGATTCACCTATATATAACAACAATTTCACTTTCGCATGCAGAGGAATATGGGTTTGTTTGTGTAAATCGTCCAATTGTAAAAATCGTCGTTTCTTGCGGTAAAAACACGATTTTGCTATAAACGTTAATAAAATCTCTATATTCCAACCGATTGTGCTAATTCTTTGACAGAGTGTTTAGTATACATGATTGAACTGTATTATATCACTGGTTTCGATTTTCCCCACAAAAAAAAATCCTTCAAATAATTTCGTTTTTGCGAGATTTTAACTATATAAATATCAATAAAATCTACAAATTCCGTGGGATTTGTCTAATTTCTTAAAAAAATGTTAAATTCATGTGGAGTCACCTGTATATAACAACAATTTCACGTTCGCATGCAGAGGAATATGGGTTTGTTTGTGTAAATCGTCCAATTGTAAAAATCGTCGTTTCTTGCGGTAAAAACACGATTTTGTTATAAACGTTAAAAAAATCTCTATATTCCAACCGATTGTGCTAATTCTTTCACAGAGTGTTTAGTATACATAATTGAACTGTATTATATCACTGGTTTCGATTTTCCCCACAAAAAAAAATCCTTCAAAAAATTTCGTTTTTGCGAGATTTTAACTATATAAATATCAATAAATCTACAAATTCCGTGGGATTTGTCTAATTTCTTAAAAAGTGTTAAATTCATGTGGATTCACCTATATATAACAACAATTTCACGTTCGCATGCAGAGGAATATGGGTTTGTTTGTGTAAATCGTCCAATTGTAAAAATCGTCGTTTCTTGCGGTAAAAACACGATTTTGCTATAAACATTAATAAAATCTCTATATTCCAACCGATTGTACTAATTCTTGGACAGAGTGTTTAGTATACATGATTGAACTGTATTATATCACTGGTTTCGATTTTCCCCAAAAAAAAAAATCCTTCAAAAAATTTCGTTTTTGCGAGATTTTAACTATATAAATATTTATAAATATACAAATTCCGTGGGATTTGTCTAATTTCTTATAAAAATGTTAAATTCATGTGGAGTCACCTGTATATAACAACAATTTCACGTTCGCATGCAGAGGAATATGGGTTTCTTTGTGTAAATCGTCCAATTGTAAAAATCGTCGTTTCTTGCGGTAAAAACACGATTTTGTTATAAACGTTTATAAAATCTCTATATTCCAACCAATTGTGCTAATTCTTTCACAGAGTGTTTAGTATACATGATTGAACTGTATTATATCACTGGTTTCGATTTTCCCCACAAAAAAAAATTTTTCAAAAAATTTCGTTTTTGCGAGATTTTAACTATATAAATATCAATAAAATCTACAAATTGCGGGGGATTTGTCTAATTTCTTAAAAAAATGTTAAATTCATGTGGAGTCACCTATATATAACAACAATTTCACGTTCGCATGCAGAGGAATATGGGTTTGTTCGTGAAAATCGTCAAATTGTAAAAATCGTCGTTTCTTGCGGTAAAAACACGATTTTGCTATAAACGCTAATAAAATCTCTATATTCCAACCGATTGTGCTAATTCTTTCACAGAGTGTTTAGTATACATGATTGAACTGTATTATGTCACTGGTTTCGATTTTCCCCAAAAAAAAAAATCCTTCAAAATATTTCGTTTTTGCGAGTTTTTTAACTGTATAAATATCAATATAATCTACAAATTCAGTGGGATTTGTCTAATTTCTTAAAAAAATATTAAATTCATGTGGAGTCACCTATATATAACAACAATTTCACGTTCGCATGCAGAGGAATATGGGTTTGTTTGTGAAAATGGTCAAATTGTAAAAATCGTTGTTTCTTGCGGTAAAAACACGATTTTGCTATAAACGTTAATAAAATCTCTATATTCCAACCGATTGTGCTAATTCTTTCACAGAGTGTTTAGTATACATGATTGAACTGTATTATGTCACTGGTTTCGAATTTCCCCACAAAAAAAAATCCTTCAAAAAATTTCGTTTTTTCGAGTTTTTTAACTATATAAATATCAATATAATCCACAAATTCCGTGGGATTTGTCTAATTTCTTAAAAAAATGTTAAAATCATGTGGATTCACCTATATATAACAACAATTTCACGTTCGCATGCGGAGGAATAAGGGTTTGTTTGTGTAAATCGTCCAATTGTAAAAATCGTCATTTCTTGCGGTAAAAACACGATTTTGCTATAAACGTTAATAAAATCTCTATATTCCAACCGATTGTGCTAATTCTTTGACAGAGTGTTTAGTATACATGATTGAACTGTATTATATCACTGGTTTCGATTTTCCCCACAAAAAAAAAATCCTTCAAAAAATTTCGTTTTTGCGAGATTATTAACTATATAAATATTTATAAAATATACAAATTCCGTGGGATTTGTCTAATTTCTTAAAAAAATGTTAAATTCATGTGGAGTCACCTATATATAACAACAATTTCACGTTCGCATGCAGAGGAATATGGGTTTGTTTGTGTAAATCGTCCAATTGTAAAAATCGTCGTTTCTTGCGGTAAAAACACGATTTTGCTATAAACGCTAATAAAATCTCTATATTCCAACCGATTGTGCTAATTCTTTCACAGAGTGTTTAGTATACATGATTGAACTGTATTATGTCACTGGTTTCGATTTTCCCCACAAAGAAAATCCTTCAAAAAATTTCGTTTTTGCGAGTTTTTTAACTATATAAATATCAATAAAATCTACAAATTCCGTGGGATTTGTCTAATTTCTTAAAAAAATGTTAAATTCATGTGGATTCACCTATATATAACAACAATTTCACTTTCGCATGCAGAGGAATATGGGTTTGTTTGTGTAAATCGTCCAATTGTAAAAATCGTCGTTTCTTGCGGTAAAAACACGATTTTGCTATAAACGTTAATAAAATCTCTATATTCCAACCGATTGTGCTAATTCTTTGACAGAGTGTTTAGTATACATGATTGAACTGTATTATATCACTGGTTTCGATTTTCCCCACAAAAAAAATCCTTCAAAAAATTTCGTTTTTGCGAGATTATTAACTATATAAATATTTATAAAATATACAAATTCCGTGGGATTTGTCTAATTTCTTATAAAAATGTTAAATTCATGTGGAATCACCTGTATATAACAACAATTTCACGTTCGCATGCAGAGGAATATGGGTTTCTTTGTGTAAATCGTCCAATTGTAAAAATCGTCGTTTCTTGCGGTAAAAACACGATTTTGTTATAAACGTTAATAAAATCTCTATATTCCAACCGATTGTGCTAATTCTTTCACAGAGTGTTTAGTATACATCATTGAACTGTATTATGTCACTGGTTTCGATTTTCCCCACAAAAAAAATCCTTCAAAAAATTTCGTTTTTGCGAGTTTTTTAACTATATAAATATCAATAACATCTACAAATTCCGTGGGATTTGTCTAATTTCTTAAAAAAATGTTAAATTCATGTGGATTCACCTATATATAACAACAATTTCACTTTGGCATGCAGAGGAATATGGGTTTGTTTGTGTAAATCGTCCAATTGTAAAAATCGTTGTTTCTTGCGGTAAAAACACGATTTTGCTATAAACGTTAATAAAATCTCTATATTCCAACCGATTGTGCTAATTCTTTGACAGAGGGTTTAGTATACATGATTGAACTGTATTATATCACTGGTTTCGATTTTCCCCACAAAAAAAAATCCTTCAAAAAATTTCGTTTTTGCGAGATTTTAACTATATAAATATCAATAAAATCTACAAATTCCGGGGGATTTGTCTAATTTCTTAAAAAAATGTTAAATTCACGTCGAGTCACCTATATATAACAACAATTTCACGTTCGCATGCAGAGGAATATGGGTTTGTTCGTGAAAATCGTCAAATTGTAAAAATCGTCGTTTCTTGCGGTAAAAACACGATTTTGCTATAAACGCTAATAAAATCTCTATATTCCAACCGATTGTGCTAATTCTTTCACAGAGTGTTTAGTATACATGATTGAACTGTATTATGTCACTGGTTTCGATTTTCCCCACAAAAAAAAATCCTTCAAAAAATTTCGTTTTTGCGAGTTTTTTAACTATATAAATATCAATATAATCTACAAATTCCGTGGGATTTGTCTAATTTCTTAAAAAAATGTTAAATTCATGTGGAGTCACCTGTATATAACAACAATTTCACGTTCGCATGTAGAGGTATATGGGTTTGTTTGTGTAAATCGTCCAATTGTAAAAATCGTCGTTTCTTGCGGTAAAAACACGATTTTGCTATAAACATTAATAAAATCTCTATATTCCAACCGATTGTGCTAATTCTTGGACAGAGTGTTTAGTATACATGATTGAACTGTATTATATCACTGGTTTCGATTTTCCCCCAAAAAAAAAAATCCTTCAAAAAATTTCGTTTTTGCGAGATTTTAACTATATAAATATTTATAAAATATACAAATTCCGTGGGATTTGTCTAATTTCTTATAAAAATGTTAAATTCATGTGGAGTCACCTGTATATAACAACAATTTCACGTTCGCATGCAGAGGAATATGGGTTTCTTTGTGTAAATCGTCCAATTGTAAAAATCGTCGTTTCTTGCGGTAAAAACACGATTTTGTTATAAACGTTTATAAAATCTCTATATTCCAACCAATTGTGCTAATTCTTTCACAGAGTGTTTAGTATACATGATTGAACTGTATTATATCACTGGTTTCGATTTTCCCCACAAAAAAAAATTTTTCAAAAAATTTCGTTTTTGCGAGATTTTAACTATATAAATATCAATAAAATCTACAAATTGCGGGGGATTTGTCTAATTTCTTAAAAAAATGTTAAATTCATGTGGAGTCACCTATATATAACAACAATTTCACGTTCGCATGCAGAGGAATATGGGTTTGTTCGTGAAAATCGTCAAATTGTAAAAATCGTCGTTTCTTGCGGTAAAAACACGATTTTGCTATAAACGCTAATAAAATCTCTATATTCCAACCGATTGTGCTAATTCTTTCACAGAGTGTTTAGTATACATGATTGAACTGTATTATGTCACTGGTTTCGATTTTCCCCAAAAAAAAAAATCCTTCAAAAAATTTCGTTTTTGCGAGTTTTTTAACTGTATAAATATCAATATAATCTACAAATTCAGTGGGATTTGTCTAATTTCTTAAAAAAATATTAAATTCATGTGGAGTCACCTATATATAACAACAATTTCACGTTCGCATGCAGAGGAATATGGGTTTGTTTGTGAAAATGGTCAAATTGTAAAAATCGTTGTTTCTTGCGGTAAAAACACGATTTTGCTATAAACGTTAATAAAATCTCTATATTCCAACCGATTGTGCTAATTCTTTCACAGAGTGTTTAGTATACATGATTGAACTGTATTATGTCACTGGTTTCGAATTTCCCCACAAAAAAAAAATCCTTCAAAAAATTTCGTTTTTTCGAGTTTTTTAACTATATAAATATCAATATAATCTACAAATTCCGTGGGATTTGTCTAATTTCTTAAAAAAATGTTAAAATCATGTGGATTCACCTATATATAACAACAATTTCACGTTCGCATGCGGAGGAATAAGGGTTTGTTTGTGTAAATCGTCCAATTGTAAAAATCGTCGTTTCTTGCGGTAAAAACACGATTTTGCTATAAACGTTAATAAAATCTCTATATTCCAACCGATTGTGCTAATTCTTTGACAGAGTGTTTAGTATACATGATTGAACTGTATTATATCACTGGTTTCGATTTTCCCCACAAAAAAAAAATCCTTCAAAAAATTTCGTTTTTGCGAGATTATTAACTATATAAATATTTATAAAATATACAAATTCCGTGGGATTTGTCTAATTTCTTAAAAAAATGTTAAATTCATGTGGAGTCACCTATATATAACAACAATTTCACGTTCGCATGCAGAGGAATATGGGTTTGTTTGTGTAAATCGTCCAATTGTAAAAATCGTCGTTTCTTGCGGTAAAAACACGATTTTGCTATAAACGCTAATAAAATCTCTATATTCCAACCGATTGTGCTAATTCTTTCACAGAGTGTTTAGTATACATGATTGAACTGTATTATGTCACTGGTTTCGATTTTCCCCACAAAGAAAATCCTTCAAAAAATTTCGTTTTTGCGAGTTTTTTAACTATATAAATATCAATAAAATCTACAAATTCCGTGGGATTTGTCTAATTTCTTAAAAAAATGTTAAATTCATGTGGATTCACCTATATATAACAACAATTTCACTTTCGCATGCAGAGGAATATGGGTTTGTTTGTGTAAATCGTCCAATTGTAAAAATCGTCGTTTCTTGCGGTAAAAACACGATTTTGCTATAAACGTTAATAAAATCTCTATATTCCAACCGATTGTGCTAATTCTTTGACAGAGTGTTTAGTATACATGATTGAACTGTATTATATCACTGGTTTCGATTTTCCCCACAAAAAAAAATCCTTCAAACAATTTCGTTTTTGCGAGTTTTTAACTATATAAATATCAATAAAATCTACAAATTCCGTGGGATTTGTCTAATTTCTTAAAAAAATGTTAAATTCATGTGGAGTCACCTGTATATAACAACAATTTCACGTTCGCATGCAGAGGAATATGGGTTTGTTTGTGTAAATCGTCCAATTGTAAAAATCGTCGTTTCTTGCGGTAAAAACACGATTTTGTTATAAACGTTAATAAAATCTCTATATTCCAACCGATTGTGCTAATTCTTTCACAGAGTGTTTAGTATACATAATTGAACTGTATTATATCACTGGTTTCGATTTTCCCCACAAAAAAAAATCCTTCAAAAAATTTCGTTTTTGCGAGATTTTAACTATATAAATATCAATAAAATCTACAAATTCCGTGGGATTTGTCTAATTTCTTAAAAAGTGTTAAATTCATGTGGATTCACCTATATATAACAACAATTTCACGTTCGCATGCAGAGGAATATGGGTTTGTTTGTGTAAATCGTCCAATTGTAAAAATCGTCGTTTCTTGCGGTAAAAACACGATTTTGCTATAAACATTAATAAAATCTCTATATTCCAACCGATTGTGCTAATTCTTGGACAGAGTGTTTAGTATACATGATTGAACTGTATTATATCACTGGTTTCGATTTTCCCCAAAAAAAAAATCCTTCAAAAAATTTCGTTTTTGCGAGATTTTAACTATATAAATATCAATAAAATCTACAAATTCCGGGGGATTTGTCTAATTTCTTAAAAAAATGTTAAATTCATGTGGAGTCACCTATATATAACAACAATTTAACGTTCGCATGCAGAGGAATATGGGTTTGTTTGTGAAAATGGTCAAATTGTAAAAATCGTTGTTTCTTGCGGTAAAAACACGATTTTGCTATAAACGTTAATAAAATCTCTATATTCCAACCGATTGTGCTAATTCTTTCACAGAGTGTTTAGTATATATGATTGAACTGTATTATGTCACTGGTTTCGAATTTCCCCACAAAAAAAAATCCTTCAAAAAATTTCGTTTTTTCGAGTTTTTTAACTATATAAATATCAATATAATCTACAAATTCCGTGGGATTTGTCTAATTTCTTAAAAAAATGTTAAATTCATGTGGATTCACCTATATATAACAACAATTTCACGTTCGCATGCGGAGGAATAAGGGTTTGTTTGTGTAAATCGTCCAATTGTAAAAATCGTCGTTTCTTGCGGTTAAAACACGATTTTGCTATAAACGTTAATAAAATCTCTATATTCCAACCGATTGTGCTAATTCTTTGACAGAGTGTTTAGTATACATGATTGAACTGTATTATATCACTGGTTTCGATTTTCCCCACAAAAAAAATCCTTCAAAAAATTTCGTTTTTGCGAGATTATTAACTATATAAATATTTATAAAATATACAAATTCCGTGGGATTTGTCTAATTTCTTATAAAATTGTTAAATTCATGTGGAATCACCTGTATATAACAACAATTTCACGTTCGCATGCAGAGGAATATGGGTTTCTTTGTGTAAATCGTCCAATTGTAAAAATCGTCGTTTCTTGCGGTAAAAACACGATTTTGTTATAAACGTTAATAAAATCTCTATATTCCAACCGATTGTGCTAATTCTTTCACAGAGTGTTTAGTATACATGATTGAACTGTATTATGTCACTGGTTTCGATTTTCCCCACAAAAAAAATCCTTCAAAAAATTTCGTTTTTGCGAGTTTTTTAACTATATAAATATCAATAACATCTACAAATTCCGTGGGATTTGTCTAATTTCTTAAAAAAATGTTAAATTCATGTGGATTCACCTATATATAACAACAATTTCACTTTGGCATGCAGAGGAATATGGGTTTGTTTGTGTAAATCGTCCAATTGTAAAAATCGTCGTTTCTTGCGGTAAAAACACGATTTTGCTATAAACGTTAATAAAATCTCTATATTCCAACCGATTGTGCTAATTCTTTGACAGAGGGTTTAGTATACATGATTGAACTGTATTATATCACTGGTTTCGATTTTCCCCACAAAAAAAAATCCTTCAAAAAATTTCGTTTTTGCGAGATTTTAACTATATAAATATCAATAAAATCTACAAATTCCGGGGGATTTGTCTAATTTCTTAAAAAAATGTTAAATTCACGTGGAGTCACCTATATATAACAACAATTTCACGTTCGCATGCAGAGGAATATGGGTTTGTTCGTGAAAATCGTCAAATTGTAAAAATCGTCGTTTCTTGCGGTAAAAACACGATTTTGCTATAAACGCTAATAAAATCTCTATATTCCAACCGATTGTGCTAATTCTTTCACAGAGTGTTTAGTATACATGATTGAACTGTATTATGTCACTGGTTTCGATTTTCCCCACAAAAAAAAATCCTTCAAAAAATTTCGTTTTTGCGAGTTTTTTAACTATATAAATATCAATATAATCTACAAATTCCGTGGGATTTGTCTAATTTCTTAAAAAAAATGTTAAATTCATGTGGAGTCACCTGTATATAACAACAATTTCACGTTCGCATGTAGAGGTATATGGGTTTGTTTGTGTAAATCGTCCAATTGTAAAAATCGTCGTTTCTTGCGGTAAAAACACGATTTTGTTTAAACGTTAATAAAATCTCTATATTCCAACCGATTGTGCTAATACTTTCACAGAGTGTTTAGTATACATAATTGAACTGTATTATGTCACTGGTTTCGATTTTCCCCACAAAAAAAAATCCTTCAAAAAATTTCGTTTTTGCGAGATTTTAACTATATAAATATCAATAAAATCTACAAATTCCGTGGGATTTGTCTAATTTCTTAAAAAAATGTTAAATTCATGTGGAGTCACCTGTATATAACAACAATTTCACGTTCGCATGCAGAGGAATATGGGTTTGTTTGTGAAAATCGTCCAATTGTAAAAATCGTCGTTTCTTGCGGTAAAAACACGATTTTGTTATAAACGTTAATAAAATCTCTATATTCCAACCGATTGTGCTAATTCTTTCACAGAGTGTTTAGCATACATAATTGAACTGTATTATATCACTGGTTTCGATTTTCCCCACAAAAAAAAATCCTTCAAAAAATTTCGTTTTTGCGAGATTTTAACTATATAAATATCAATAAAATCTACAAATTCCGGGGGATTTGTCTAATTTTTTTAAAAAATGTTAAATTCATGTGGAGTCACCTATATATAACAACAATTTCACGTTCGCATGCAGAGGAATATGGGTTTGTTTGTGAAAATGTTCAAATTGTAAAAATCGTTGTTTCTTGCGGTAAAAACACGATTTTGCTATAAACGTTAATAAAATCTCTATATTCCAACCGATTGTGCTAATTCTTTCACAGAGTGTTTAGTATACATGATTGAACTGTATTATGTCACTGGTTTCGAATTTCCCCACAAAAAAAAAAATCCTTCAAAAAATTTCGTTTTTTCGAGTTTTTTAACTATATAAATATCAATATAATCTACAAATTCCGTGGGATTTGTCTAATTTCTTAAAAAAATGTTAAATTCATGTGGAATCACCTATATATAACAACAATTTCACGTTCGCAAGCAGAGGAATCTGGGTTTGTGTGTGTAAATCGTCCAATTGTAAAAATCGTCGTTTCTTGCGGTAAAAACACGATTTTGTTATAAACGTTAATAAAATCTCTATATTCCAACCGATTGTGCTAATTCTTTCACAGAGTGTTTAGTATACATGATTGAACTGTATTATGTCACTGGTTTCGATTTTCCCCACAAAAAAAAATCCTTCAAAAAATTTCGTTTTTGCGAGTTTTTTAACTATATAAATATCAATAAAATCTACAAATTCCGTGGGATTTGTCTAATTTCTTAAAAAAATGTTAAATTCATGTGGAGTCACCTGTATATAACAACAATTTCACGTTCGCATGCAGAGGAATATGGGATTGTTTGTGTAAATCGTCCAATTGTAAAAATCGTCGTTTCTTGCGGTAAAAACACGATTTTGCTATAAACATTAATAAAATCTCTATATTCCAACCGATTGTGCTAATTCTTGGACAGAGTGTTTAGTATACATGATTGAAATGTATTATATCACTGGTTTCGATTTTCCCCACAAAAAAAATCCTTCAAAAAATTTCGTTTTTTGCGAGATTTTATCTATATAAATAACAATAAAATCTACAAATTCCGGGGGATTTGTCTAATTTCTTAAAAAAATGTTAAATTCACGTGGAGTCACCTATATATAACAACAATTTCACGTTCGCATGCAGAGGAATATGGGTTTGTTCGTGAAAATCGTCAAATTGTAAAAATCGTCGTTTCTTGCGGTAAAAACACGATTTTGCTATAAACGCTAATAAAATCTCTATATTCCAACCGATTGTGCTAATTCTTTCACAGAGTGTTTAGTATACATGATTGAACTGTATTATGTCACTGGTTTCGATTTTCCCCAAAAAAAAAAATCCTTCAAAATATTTCGTTTTTGCGAGTTTTTTAACTGTATAAATATCAATATAATCTACAAATTCAGTGGGATTTGTCTAATTTCTTAAAAAAATATTAAATTCATGTGGAGTCACCTATATATAACAACAATTTCACGTTCGCATGCAGAGGAATATGGGTTTGTTTGTGAAAATGGTCAAATTGTAAAAATCGTTGTTTCTTGCGGTAAAAACACGATTTTGCTATAAACGTTAATAAAATCTCTATATTCCAACCGATTGTGCTAATTCTTTCACAGAGTGTTTAGTATACATGATTGAACTGTATTATGTCACTGGTTTCGAATTTCCCCACAAAAAAAAAATCCTTCAAAAAATTTCGTTTTTTCGAGTTTTTTAACTATATAAATATCAATATAATCTACAAATTCCGTGGGATTTGTCTAATTTCTTAAAAAAATGTTAAAATCATGTGGATTCACCTATATATAACAACAATTTCACGTTCGCATGCGGAGGAATAAGGGTTTGTTTGTGTAAATCGTCCAATTGTAAAAATCGTCATTTCTTGCGGTAAAAACACGATTTTGCTATAAACGTTAATAAAATCTCTATATTCCAACCGATTGTGCTAATTCTTTGACAGAGTGTTTAGTATACATGATTGAACTGTATTATATCACTGGTTTCGATTTTCCCCACAAAAAAAAAATCCTTCAAAAAATTTCGTTTTTGCGAGATTATTAACTATATAAATATTTATAAAATATACAAATTCCGTGGGATTTGTCTAATTTCTTAAAAAAATGTTAAATTCATGTGGAGTCACCTATATATAACAACAATTTCACGTTCGCATGCAGAGGAATATGGGTTTGTTTGTGTAAATCGTCCAATTGTAAAAATCGTCGTTTCTTGCGGTAAAAACACGATTTTGCTATAAACGCTAATAAAATCTCTATATTCCAACCGATTGTGCTAATTCTTTCACAGAGTGTTTAGTATACATGATTGAACTGTATTATGTCACTGGTTTCGATTTTCCCCACAAAGAAAATCCTTCAAAAAATTTCGTTTTTGCGAGTTTTTTAACTATATAAATATCAATAAAATCTACAAATTCCGTGGGATTTGTCTAATTTCTTAAAAAAATGTTAAATTCATGTGGATTCACCTATATATAACAACAATTTCACTTTCGCATGCAGAGGAATATGGGTTTGTTTGTGTAAATCGTCCAATTGTAAAAATCGTCGTTTCTTGCGGTAAAAACACGATTTTGCTATAAACGTTAATAAAATCTCTATATTCCAACCGATTGTGCTAATTCTTTGACAGAGTGTTTAGTATACATGATTGAACTGTATTATATCACTGGTTTCGATTTTCCCCACAAAAAAAATCCTTCAAAAAATTTCGTTTTTGCGAGATTATTAACTATATAAATATTTATAAAATATACAAATTCCGTGGGATTTGTCTAATTTCTTATAAAAATGTTAAATTCATGTGGAATCACCTGTATATAACAACAATTTCACGTTCGCATGCAGAGGAATATGGGTTTCTTTGTGTAAATCGTCCAATTGTAAAAATCGTCGTTTCTTGCGGTAAAAACACGATTTTGTTATAAACGTTAATAAAATCTCTATATTCCAACCGATTGTGCTAATTCTTTCACAGAGTGTTTAGTATACATCATTGAACTGTATTATGTCACTGGTTTCGATTTTCCCCACAAAAAAAATCCTTCAAAAAATTTCGTTTTTGCGAGTTTTTTAACTATATAAATATCAATAACATCTACAAATTCCGTGGGATTTGTCTAATTTCTTAAAAAAATGTTAAATTCATGTGGATTCACCTATATATAACAACAATTTCACTTTGGCATGCAGAGGAATATGGGTTTGTTTGTGTAAATCGTCCAATTGTAAAAATCGTTGTTTCTTGCGGTAAAAACACGATTTTGCTATAAACGTTAATAAAATCTCTATATTCCAACCGATTGTGCTAATTCTTTGACAGAGGGTTTAGTATACATGATTGAACTGTATTATATCACTGGTTTCGATTTTCCCCACAAAAAAAAATCCTTCAAAAAATTTCGTTTTTGCGAGATTTTAACTATATAAATATCAATAAAATCTACAAATTCCGGGGGATTTGTCTAATTTCTTAAAAAAATGTTAAATTCACGTGGAGTCACCTATATATAACAACAATTTCACGTTCGCATGCAGAGGAATATGGGTTTGTTCGTGAAAATCGTCAAATTGTAAAAATCGTCGTTTCTTGCGGTAAAAACACGATTTTGCTATAAACGCTAATAAAATCTCTATATTCCAACCGATTGTGCTAATTCTTTCACAGAGTGTTTAGTATACATGATTGAACTGTATTATGTCACTGGTTTCGATTTTCCCCACAAAAAAAAATCCTTCAAAAAATTTCGTTTTTGCGAGTTTTTTAACTATATAAATATCAATATAATCTACAAATTCCGTGGGATTTGTCTAATTTCTTAAAAAAATGTTAAATTCATGTGGAGTCACCTGTATATAACAACAATTTCACGTTCGCATGTAGAGGTATATGGGTTTGTTTGTGTAAATCGTCCAATTGTAAAAATCGTCGTTTCTTGCGGTAAAATCACGATTTTGTTTAAACGTTAATAAAATCTCTATATTCCAACCGATTTTGCTAATACTTTCACAGAGTGTTTAGTATACATAATTGAACTGTATTATGTCACTGGTTTCGATTTTCCCCACAAAAAAAAATCCTTCAAAAAATTTCGTTTTTGCGAGATTTTAACTATATAAATATCAATAAAATCTACAAATTCCGTGGGATTTGTCTAATTTCTTAAAAAAATGTTAAATTCATGTGGAGTCACCTGTATATAAAAACAATTTCACGTTCGCATGCAGAGGAATATGGGTTTGTTTGTGTAAATCGTCCAATTGTAAAAATCGTCGTTTCTTGCGGTAAAAACACGATTTTGTTATAAACGTTAATAAAATCTCTATATTCCAACCGATTGTGCTAATTCTTTCACAGAGTGTTTAGCATACATAATTGAACTGTATTATATCACTGGTTTCGATTTTCCCCACAAAAAAAAATCCTTCAAAAAATTTCGTTTTTGCGAGATTTTAACTATATAAATATCAATAAAATCTACAAATTCCGGGGGATTTGTCTAATTTTTTTAAAAAATGTTAAATTCATGTGGAGTCACCTATATATAACAACAATTTCACGTTCGCATGCAGAGGAATATGGGTTTGTTTGTGAAAATGTTCAAATTGTAAAATCGTTGTTTCTTGCGGTAAAACACGATTTTGCTATAAACGTTAATAAAATCTCTATATTCCAACCGATTGTGCTAATTC
Source organism: Periplaneta americana (assembly GCF_040183065.1). Taxonomy (NCBI): domain Eukaryota; kingdom Metazoa; phylum Arthropoda; class Insecta; order Blattodea; family Blattidae; genus Periplaneta; species Periplaneta americana. The sequence continues at coordinate 105,068 of NW_027185522.1, read as the reverse complement.
TTTCACAGAGTGTTTAGTATACATGATTGAACTGTATTATGTCACTGGTTTCGAATTTCCCCACAAAAAAAAAATCCTTCAAAAAATTTCGTTTTTTCGAGTTTTTTAACTATATAAATATCAATATAATCTACAAATTCCGTGGGATTTGTCTAATTTCTTAAAAAAATGTTAAATTCATGTGGAATCACCTATATATAACAACAATTTCACGTTCGCAAGCAGAGGAATCTGGGTTTGTGTGTGTAAATCGTCCAATTGTAAAAATCGTCGTTTCTTGCGGTAAAAACACGATTTTGTTATAAACGTTAAAAAAATCTCTATATTCCAACCGATTGTGCTAATTCTTTCACAGAGTGTTTAGTATACATAATTGAACTGTATTATATCACTGGTTTCGATTTTCCCCACAAAAAAAAATCCTTCAAAAAATTTCGTTTTTGCGAGATTTTAACTATATAAATATCAATAAAACCTACAAATTCCGTGGGATTTGTCTAATTTCTTAAAAAGTGTTAAATTCATGTGGATTCACCTATATATAACAACAATTTCACGTTCGCATGCAGAGGAATATGGGTTTGTTTGTGTAAATCGTCCAATTGTAAAAATCGTCGTTTCTTGCGGTAAAAACACGATTTTGCTATAAACATTAATAAAATCTCTATATTCCAACCGATTGTGCTAATTCTTGGACAGAGTGTTTAGTATACATGATTGAACTGTATTATATCACTGGTTTCGATTTTCCCCAAAAAAAAAAAATCCTTCAAAAAATTTCGTTTTTGCGAGATTTTAACTATATAAATATTTATAAAATATACAAATTCCGTGGGATTTGTCTAATTTCTTATAAAAATGTTAAATTCATGTGGAGTCACCTGTATATAACAACAATTTCACGTTCGCATGCAGAGGAATATGGGTTTCTTTGTGTAAATCGTCCAATTGTAAAAATCGTCGTTTCTTGCGGTAAAAACACGATTTTGTTATAAACGTTTATAAAATCTCTATATTCCAACCAATTGTGCTAATTCTTTCACAGAGTGTTTAGTATACATGATTGAACTGTATTATATCACTGGTTTCGATTTTCCCCACAAAAAAAAATTTTCAAAAAATTTCGTTTTTGCGAGATTTTAACTATATAAATATCAATAAAATCTACAAATTGCGGGGGATTTGTCTAATTTCTTAAAAAAATGTTAAATTCATGTGGAGTCACCTATATATAACAACAATTTCACGTTCGCATGCAGAGGAATATGGGTTTGTTCGTGAAAATCGTCAAATTGTAAAAATCGTCGTTTCTTGCGGTAAAAACACGATTTTGCTATAAACGCTAATAAAATCTCTATATTCCAACCGATTGTGCTAATTCTTTCACAGAGTGTTTAGTATACATGATTGAACTGTATTATGTCACTGGTTTCGATTTTCCCCAAAAAAAAAAATCCTTCAAAAAATTTCGTTTTTGCGAGTTTTTTAACTGTATAAATATCAATATAATCTACAAATTCAGTGGGATTTGTCTAATTTCTTAAAAAAATATTAAATTCATGTGGAGTCACCTATATATAACAACAATTTCACGTTCGCATGCAGAGGAATATGGGTTTGTTTGTGAAAATGGTCAAATTGTAAAAATCGTTGTTTCTTGCGGTAAAAACACGATTTTGCTATAAACGTTAATAAAATCTCTATATTCCAACCGATTGTGCTAATTCTTTCACAGAGTGTTTAGTATACATGATTGAACTGTATTATGTCACTGGTTTCGAATTTCCCCACAAAAAAAAAATCCTTCAAAAAATTTCGTTTTTTCGAGTTTTTTAACTATATAAATATCAATATAATCTACAAATTCCGTGGGATTTGTCTAATTTCTTAAAAAAATGTTAAAATCATGTGGATTCACCTATATATAACAACAATTTCACGTTCGCATGCGGAGGAATAAGGGTTTGTTTGTGTAAATCGTCCAATTGTAAAAATCGTCGTTTCTTGCGGTAAAAACACGATTTTGCTATAAACGTTAATAAAATCTCTATATTCCAACCGATTGTGCTAATTCTTTGACAGAGTGTTTAGTATACATGATTGAACTGTATTATATCACTGGTTTCGATTTTCCCCACAAAAAAAAATCCTTCAAAAAATTTCGTTTTTGCGAGATTATTAACTATATAAATATTTATAAAATATACAAATTCCGTGGGATTTGTCTAATTTCTTAAAAAATGTTAAATTCATGTGGAGTCACCTATATATAACAACAATTTCACGTTCGCATGCAGAGGAATATGGGTTTGTTTGTGTAAATCGTCCAATTGTAAAAATCGTCGTTTCTTGCGGTAAAAACACGATTTTGCTATAAACGCTAATAAAATCTCTATATTCCAACCGATTGTGCTAATTCTTTCACAGAGTGTTTAGTATACATGATTGAACTGTATTATGTCACTGGTTTCGATTTTCCCCACAAAGAAAATCCTTCAAAAAATTTCGTTTTTGCGAGTTTTTTAACTATATAAATATCAATAAAATCTACAAATTCCGTGGGATTTGTCTAATTTCTTAAAAAAATGTTAAATTCATGTGGATTCACCTATATATAACAACAATTTCACTTTCGCATGCAGAGGAATATGGGTTTGTTTGTGTAAATCGTCCAATTGTAAAAATCGTCGTTTCTTGCGGTAAAAACACGATTTTGCTATAAACGTTAATAAAATCTCTATATTCCAACCGATTGTGCTAATTCTTTGACAGAGTGTTTAGTATACATGATTGAACTGTATTATATCACTGGTTTCGATTTTCCCCACAAAAAAAAAATCCTTCAAACAATTTCGTTTTTGCGAGATTTTAACTATATAAATATCAATAAAATCTACAAATTCCGTGGGATTTGTCTAATTTCTTAAAAAAATGTTAAATTCATGTGGAGTCACCTGTATATAACAACAATTTCACGTTCGCATGCAGAGGAATATGGGTTTGTTTGTGTAAATCGTCCAATTGTAAAAATCGTCGTTTCTTGCGGTAAAAACACGATTTTGTTATAAACGTTAATAAAATCTCTATATTCCAACCGATTGTGCTAATTCTTTCACAGAGTGTTTAGTATACATAATTGAACTGTATTATATCACTGGTTTCGATTTTCCCCACAAAAAAAAATCCTTCAAAAAATTTCGTTTTTGCGAGATTTTAACTATATAAATATCAATAAAATCTACAAATTCCGTGGGATTTGTCTAATTTCTTAAAAAGTGTTAAATTCATGTGGATTCACCTATATATAACAACAATTTCACGTTCGCATGCAGAGGAATATGGGTTTGTTTGTGTAAATCGTCCAATTGTAAAAATCGTCGTTTCTTGCGGTAAAAACACGATTTTGCTATAAACATTAATAAAATCTCTATATTCCAACCGATTGTGCTAATTCTTGGACAGAGTGTTTAGTATACATGATTGAACTGTATTATATCACTGGTTTCGATTTTCCCCAAAAAAAAAATCCTTCAAAAAATTTCGTTTTTGCGAGATTTTAACTATATAAATATCAATAAAATCTACAAATTCCGGGGGATTTGTCTAATTTCTTAAAAAAATGTTAAATTCATGTGGAGTCACCTATATATAACAACAATTTAACGTTCGCATGCAGAGGAATATGGGTTTGTTTGTGAAAATGGTCAAATTGTAAAAATCGTTGTTTCTTGCGGTAAAAACACGATTTTGCTATAAACGTTAATAAAATCTCTATATTCCAACCGATTGTGCTAATTCTTTCACAGAGTGTTTAGTATATATGATTGAACTGTATTATGTCACTGGTTTCGAATTTCCCCACAAAAAAAATCCTTCAAAAAATTTCGTTTTTGCGAGTTTTTTAACTATATAAATATCAATATAATCTACAAATTCCGTGGGATTTGTCTAATTTCTTAAAAAAATGTTAAATTCATGTGGAGTCACCTGTATATAACAACAATTTCACGTTCGCATGTAGAGGTATATGGGTTTGTTTGTGTAAATCGTCCAATTGTAAAAATCGTCGTTTCTTGCGGTAAAATCACGATTTTGTTTAAACGTTAATAAAATCTCTATATTCCAACCGATTTTGCTAATACTTTCACAGAGTGTTTAGTATACATAATTGAACTGTATTATGTCACTGGTTTCGATTTTCCCCACAAAAAAAAATCCTTCAAAAAATTTCGTTTTTGCGAGATTTTAACTATATAAATATCAATAAAATCTACAAATTCCGTGGGATTTGTCTAATTTCTTAAAAAAATGTTAAATTCATGTGGAGTCACCTGTATATAAAAACAATTTCACGTTCGCATGCAGAGGAATATGGGTTTGTTTGTGTAAATCGTCCAATTGTAAAAATCGTCGTTTCTTGCGGTAAAAACACGATTTTGTTATAAACGTTAATAAAATCTCTATATTCCAACCGATTGTGCTAATTCTTTCACAGAGTGTTTAGCATACATAATTGAACTGTATTATATCACTGGTTTCGATTTTCCCCACAAAAAAAAATCCTTCAAAAAATTTCGTTTTTGCGAGATTTTAACTATATAAATATCAATAAAATCTACAAATTCCGGGGGATTTGTCTAATTTTTTTAAAAAATGTTAAATTCATGTGGAGTCACCTATATATAACAACAATTTCACGTTCGCATGCAGAGGAATATGGGTTTGTTTGTGAAAATGTTCAAATTGTAAAAATCGTTGTTTCTTGCGGTAAAAACACGATTTTGCTATAAACGTTAATAAAATCTCTATATTCCAACCGATTGTGCTAATTCTTTCACAGAGTGTTTAGTATACATGATTGAACTGTATTATGTCACTGGTTTCGAATTTCCCCACAAAAAAAAAATCCTTCAAAAAATTTCGTTTTTTCGAGTTTTTTAACTATATAAATATCAATATAATCTACAAATTCCGTGGGATTTGTCTAATTTCTTAAAAAAATGTTAAATTCATGTGGAATCACCTATATATAACAACAATTTCACGTTCGCAAGCAGAGGAATCTGGGTTTGTGTGTGTAAATCGTCCAATTGTAAAAATCGTCGTTTCTTGCGGTAAAAACACGATTTTGTTATAAACGTTAAAAAAATCTCTATATTCCAACCGATTGTGCTAATTCTTTCACAGAGTGTTTAGTATACATAATTGAACTGTATTATATCACTGGTTTCGATTTTCCCCACAAAAAAAAATCCTTCAAAAAATTTCGTTTTTGCGAGATTTTAACTATATAAATATCAATAAAACCTACAAATTCCGTGGGATTTGTCTAATTTCTTAAAAAGTGTTAAATTCATGTGGATTCACCTATATATAACAACAATTTCACGTTCGCATGCAGAGGAATATGGGTTTGTTTGTGTAAATCGTCCAATTGTAAAAATCGTCGTTTCTTGCGGTAAAAACACGATTTTGCTATAAACATTAATAAAATCTCTATATTCCAACCGATTGTGCTAATTCTTGGACAGAGTGTTTAGTATACATGATTGAACTGTATTATATCACTGGTTTCGATTTTCCCCAAAAAAAAAAAATCCTTCAAAAAATTTCGTTTTTGCGAGATTTTAACTATATAAATATTTATAAAATATACAAATTCCGTGGGATTTGTCTAATTTCTTATAAAAATGTTAAATTCATGTGGAGTCACCTGTATATAACAACAATTTCACGTTCGCATGCAGAGGAATATGGGTTTCTTTGTGTAAATCGTCCAATTGTAAAAATCGTCGTTTCTTGCGGTAAAAACACGATTTTGTTATAAACGTTTATAAAATCTCTATATTCCAACCAATTGTGCTAATTCTTTCACAGAGTGTTTAGTATACATGATTGAACTGTATTATATCACTGGTTTCGATTTTCCCCACAAAAAAAAATTTTTCAAAAAATTTCGTTTTTGCGAGATTTTAACTATATAAATATCAATAAAATCTACAAATTGCGGGGGATTTGTCTAATTTCTTAAAAAAATGTTAAATTCATGTGGAGTCACCTATATATAACAACAATTTCACGTTCGCATGCAGAGGAATATGGGTTTGTTCGTGAAAATCGTCAAATTGTAAAAATCGTCGTTTCTTGCGGTAAAAACACGATTTTGCTATAAACGCTAATAAAATCTCTATATTCCAACCGATTGTGCTAATTCTTTCACAGAGTGTTTAGTATACATGATTGAACTGTATTATGTCACTGGTTTCGATTTTCCCCAAAAAAAAAAATCCTTCAAAAAATTTCGTTTTTGCGAGTTTTTTAACTGTATAAATATCAATATAATCTACAAATTCAGTGGGATTTGTCTAATTTCTTAAAAAAATATTAAATTCATGTGGAGTCACCTATATATAACAACAATTTCACGTTCGCATGCAGAGGAATATGGGTTTGTTTGTGAAAATGGTCAAATTGTAAAAATCGTTGTTTCTTGCGGTAAAAACACGATTTTGCTATAAACGTTAATAAAATCTCTATATTCCAACCGATTGTGCTAATTCTTTCACAGAGTGTTTAGTATACATGATTGAACTGTATTATGTCACTGGTTTCGAATTTCCCCACAAAAAAAAAATCCTTCAAAAAATTTCGTTTTTTCGAGTTTTTTAACTATATAAATATCAATATAATCTACAAATTCCGTGGGATTTGTCTAATTTCTTAAAAAAATGTTAAAATCATGTGGATTCACCTATATATAACAACAATTTCACGTTCGCATGCGGAGGAATAAGGGTTTGTTTGTGTAAATCGTCCAATTGTAAAAATCGTCGTTTCTTGCGGTAAAAACACGATTTTGCTATAAACGTTAATAAAATCTCTATATTCCAACCGATTGTGCTAATTCTTTGACAGAGTGTTTAGTATACATGATTGAACTGTATTATATCACTGGTTTCGATTTTCCCCACAAAAAAAAAATCCTTCAAAAAATTTCGTTTTTGCGAGATTATTAACTATATAAATATTTATAAAATATACAAATTCCGTGGGATTTGTCTAATTTCTTAAAAAAATGTTAAATTCATGTGGAGTCACCTATATATAACAACAATTTCACGTTCGCATGCAGAGGAATATGGGTTTGTTTGTGTAAATCGTCCAATTGTAAAAATCGTCGTTTCTTGCGGTAAAAACACGATTTTGCTATAAACGCTAATAAAATCTCTATATTCCAACCGATTGTGCTAATTCTTTCACAGAGTGTTTAGTATACATGATTGAACTGTATTATGTCACTGGTTTCGATTTTCCCCACAAAGAAAATCCTTCAAAAAATTTCGTTTTTGCGAGTTTTTTAACTATATAAATATCAATAAAATCTACAAATTCCGTGGGATTTGTCTAATTTCTTAAAAAAATGTTAAATTCATGTGGATTCACCTATATATAACAACAATTTCACTTTCGCATGCAGAGGAATATGGGTTTGTTTGTGTAAATCGTCCAATTGTAAAAATCGTCGTTTCTTGCGGTAAAAACACGATTTTGCTATAAACGTTAATAAAATCTCTATATTCCAACCGATTGTGCTAATTCTTTGACAGAGTGTTTAGTATACATGATTGAACTGTATTATATCACTGGTTTCGATTTTCCCCACAAAAAAAAATCCTTCAAACAATTTCGTTTTTGCGAGATTTTAACTATATAAATATCAATAAAATCTACAAATTCCGTGGGATTTGTCTAATTTCTTAAAAAAATGTTAAATTCATGTGGAGTCACCTGTATATAACAACAATTTCACGTTCGCATGCAGAGGAATATGGGTTTGTTTGTGTAAATCGTCCAATTGTAAAAATCGTCGTTTCTTGCGGTAAAAACACGATTTTGTTATAAACGTTATTAAAATCTCTATATTCCAACCGATTGTGCTAATTCTTTCACAGAGTGTTTAGTATACATAATTGAACTGTATTATATCACTGGTTTCGATTTTCCCCACAAAAAAAAATCCTTCAAAAAATTTCGTTTTTGCGAGATTTTAACTATATAAATATCAATAAAATCTACAAATTCCGTGGGATTTGTCTAATTTCTTAAAAAGTGTTAAATTCATGTGGATTCACCTATATATAACAACAATTTCACGTTCGCATGCAGAGGAATATGGGTTTGTTTGTGTAAATCGTCCAATTGTAAAAATCGTCGTTTCTTGCGGTAAAAACACGATTTTGCTATAAACATTAATAAAATCTCTATATTCCAACCGATTGTGCTAATTCTTGGACAGAGTGTTTAGTATACATGATTGAACTGTATTATATCACTGGTTTCGATTTTCCCCAAAAAAAAAATCCTTCAAAAAATTTCGTTTTTGCGAGATTTTAACTATATAAATATCAATAAAATCTACAAATTCCGGGGGATTTGTCTAATTTCTTAAAAAATGTTAAATTCATGTGGAGTCACCTATATATAACAACAATTTAACGTTCGCATGCAGAGGAATATGGGTTTGTTTGTGAAAATGGTCAAATTGTAAAAATCGTTGTTTCTTGCGGTAAAAACACGATTTTGCTATAAACGTTAATAAAATCTCTATATTCCAACCGATTGTGCTAATTCTTTCACAGAGTGTTTAGTATATATGATTGAACTGTATTATGTCACTGGTTTCGAATTTCCCCACAAAAAAAAATCCTTCAAAAAATTTCGTTTTTTCGAGTTTTTTAACTATATAAATATCAATATAATCTACAAATTCCGTGGGATTTGTCTAATTTCTTAAAAAAATGTTAAATTCATGTGGATTCACCTATATATAACAACAATTTCACGTTCGCATGCGGAGGAATAAGGGTTTGTTTGTGTAAATCGTCCAATTGTAAAAATCGTCGTTTCTTGCGGTTAAAACACGATTTTGCTATAAACGTTAATAAAATCTCTATATTCCAACCGATTGTGCTAATTCTTTGACAGAGTGTTTAGTATACATGATTGAACTGTATTATATCACTGGTTTCGATTTTCCCCACAAAAAAAATCCTTCAAAAAATTTCGTTTTTGCGAGATTTTTAACTATATAAATATTTATAAAATATACAAATTCCGTGGGATTTGTCTAATTTCTTATAAAATTGTTAAATTCATGTGGAATCACCTGTATATAACAACAATTTCACGTTCGCATGCAGAGGAATATGGGTTTCTTTGTGTAAATCGTCCAATTGTAAAAATCGTCGTTTCTTGCGGTAAAAACACGATTTTGTTATAAACGTTAATAAAATCTCTATATTCCAACCGATTGTGCTAATTCTTTCACAGAGTGTTTAGTATACATGATTGAACTGTATTATGTCACTGGTTTCGATTTTCCCCACAAAAAAAATCCTTCAAAAAATTTCGTTTTTGCGAGTTTTTTAACTATATAAATATCAATAACATCTACAAATTCCGTGGGATTTGTCTAATTTCTTAAAAAAATGTTAAATTCATGTGGATTCACCTATATATAACAACAATTTCACTTTGGCATGCAGAGGAATATGGGTTTGTTTGTGTAAATCGTCCAATTGTAAAAATCGTCGTTTCTTGCGGTAAAAACACGATTTTGCTATAAACGTTAATAAAATCTCTATATTCCAACCGATTGTGCTAATTCTTTGACAGAGGGTTTAGTATACATGATTGAACTGTATTATATCACTGGTTTCGATTTTCCCCACAAAAAAAAATCCTTCAAAAAATTTCGTTTTTGCGAGATTTTAACTATATAAATATCAATAAAATCTACAAATTCCGGGGGATTTGTCTAATTTCTTAAAAAATGTTAAATTCACGTGGAGTCACCTATATATAACAACAATTTCACGTTCGCATGCAGAGGAATATGGGTTTGTTCGTGAAAATCGTCAAATTGTAAAAATCGTCGTTTCTTGCGGTAAAAACACGATTTTGCTATAAACGCTAATAAAATCTCTATATTCCAACCGATTGTGCTAATTCTTTCACAGAGTGTTTAGTATACATGATTGAACTGTATTATGTCACTGGTTTCGATTTTCCCCACAAAAAAAAATCCTTCAAAAAATTTCGTTTTTGCGAGTTTTTTAACTATATAAATATCAATATAATCTACAAATTCCGTGGGATTTGTCTAATTTCTTAAAAAAAATGTTAAATTCATGTGGAGTCACCTGTATATAACAACAATTTCACGTTCGCATGTAGAGGTATATGGGTTTGTTTGTGTAAATCGTCCAATTGTAAAAATCGTCGTTTCTTGCGGTAAAAACACGATTTTGTTTAAACGTTAATAAAATCTCTATATTCCAACCGATTGTGCTAATACTTTCACAGAGTGTTTAGTATACATAATTGAACTGTATTATGTCACTGGTTTCGATTTTCCCCACAAAAAAAAATCCTTCAAAAAATTTCGTTTTTGCGAGATTTTAACTATATAAATATCAATAAAATCTACAAATTCCGTGGGATTTGTCTAATTTCTTAAAAAAATGTTAAATTCATGTGGAGTCACCTGTATATAACAACAATTTCACGTTCGCATGCAGAGGAATATGGGTTTGTTTGTGAAAATCGTCCAATTGTAAAAATCGTCGTTTCTTGCGGTAAAAACACGATTTTGTTATAAACGTTAATAAAATCTCTATATTCCAACCGATTGTGCTAATTCTTTCACAGAGTGTTTAGCATACATAATTGAACTGTATTATATCACTGGTTTCGATTTTCCCCACAAAAAAAAATCCTTCAAAAAATTTCGTTTTTGCGAGATTTTAACTATATAAATATCAATAAAATCTACAAATTCCGGGGGATTTGTCTAATTTTTTTAAAAAATGTTAAATTCATGTGGAGTCACCTATATATAACAACAATTTCACGTTCGCATGCAGAGGAATATGGGTTTGTTTGTGAAAATGTTCAAATTGTAAAAATCGTTGTTTCTTGCGGTAAAAACACGATTTTGCTATAAACGTTAATAAAATCTCTATATTCCAACCGATTGTGCTAATTCTTTCACAGAGTGTTTAGTATACATGATTGAACTGTATTATGTCACTGGTTTCGAATTTCCCCACAAAAAAAAAAATCCTTCAAAAAATTTCGTTTTTTCGAGTTTTTTAACTATATAAATATCAATATAATCTACAAATTCCGTGGGATTTGTCTAATTTCTTAAAAAAATGTTAAATTCATGTGGAATCACCTATATATAACAACAATTTCACGTTCGCAAGCAGAGGAATCTGGGTTTGTGTGTGTAAATCGTCCAATTGTAAAAATCGTCGTTTCTTGCGGTAAAAACACGATTTTGTTATAAACGTTAATAAAATCTCTATATTCCAACCGATTGTGCTAATTCTTTCACAGAGTGTTTAGTATACATGATTGAACTGTATTATGTCACTGGTTTCGATTTTCCCCACAAAAAAAAATCCTTCAAAAAATTTCGTTTTTGCGAGTTTTTTAACTATATAAATATCAATAAAATCTACAAATTCCGTGGGATTTGTCTAATTTCTTAAAAAAATGTTAAATTCATGTGGAGTCACCTGTATATAACAACAATTTCACGTTCGCATGCAGAGGAATATGGGATTGTTTGTGTAAATCGTCCAATTGTAAAAATCGTCGTTTCTTGCGGTAAAAACACGATTTTGCTATAAACATTAATAAAATCTCTATATTCCAACCGATTGTGCTAATTCTTGGACAGAGTGTTTAGTATACATGATTGAAATGTATTATATCACTGGTTTCGATTTTCCCCACAAAAAAAATCCTTCAAAAAATTTCGTTTTTTGCGAGATTTTATCTATATAAATAACAATAAAATCTACAAATTCCGGGGGATTTGTCTAATTTCTTAAAAAAATGTTAAATTCACGTGGAGTCACCTATATATAACAACAATTTCACGTTCGCATGCAGAGGAATATGGGTTTGTTCGTGAAAATCGTCAAATTGTAAAAATCGTCGTTTCTTGCGGTAAAAACACGATTTTGCTATAAACGCTAATAAAATCTCTATATTCCAACCGATTGTGCTAATTCTTTCACAGAGTGTTTAGTATACATGATTGAACTGTATTATGTCACTGGTTTCGATTTTCCCCACAAAAAAAAATCCTTCAAAAAATTTCGTTTTTGCGAGTTTTTTAACTATATAAATATCAATATAATCTACAAATTCCGTGGGATTTGTCTAATTTCTTAAAAAAATGTTAAATTCATGTGGAGTCACCTGTATATAACAACAATTTCACGTTCGCATGCAGAGGAATATGGGTTTGTTTGTGTAAATCGTCCAATTGTAAAAATCGTCGTTTCTTGCGGTAAAAACACGATTTTGCTTAAACGTTAATAAAATATCTCTATTCCAACCGATTGTGCTAATACTTTCACAGAGTGTTTAGTATACATAATTGAACTGTATTATATCACTGGTTTCGATTTTCCCCACAAAAAAAAATCCTTCAAAAAATTTCGTTTTTGCGAGATTTTAACTATATAAATATCAATAAAATCTACAAATTCCGTGGGATTTGTCTAATTTCTTTAAAAAATGTTAAGTTCATGTGGAGTCACCTGTATATAACAACAATTTCACGTTCGCATGCAGAGGAATATGGGTTTGTTTGTGTAAATCGTCCAATTGTAAAAATCGTCGTTTCTTGCGGTAAAAACACGATTTTGTTATAAACGTTAATAAAATCTCTATATTCCAACCGATTGTGCTAATTCTTTCACAGAGTGTTTAGTATACATGATTGAACTGTATTATATCACTGGTTTCGATTTTCCCCACAAAAAAAAAAATCCTTCAAAAAATTTCGTTTTTGCGAGATTTTAACTATATAAATATCAATTAAATCTACAAATTCCGTGGGATATGTCTAATTTCTTAAAAAAATGTTAAATTCATGTGGATTCACCTATATATAACAACAATTTCACTTTCGCATGCAGAGGAATATGGGTTTGTTTGTGTAAATCGTCCAATTGTAAAAGTCGTCGTTTCTTGCGGTAAAAACACGATTTTGCTATAAACGTTAATAAAATCTCTATATTCCAACCGATTGTGCTAATTCTTTGACAGAGTGTTTAGTATACATGATTGAACTGTATTATGTCACTGGTTTCGAATTTCCCCACAAAAAAAAAATCCTTCAAAAAATTTCGTTTTTTCGAGTTTTTTAACTATATAAATATCAATATAATCTACAAATTCCGTGGGATTTGTCTAATTTCTTAAAAAAATGTTAAATTCATGTGGAATCACCTATATATAACAACAATTTCACGTTCGCAAGCAGAGGAATCTGGGTTTGTTTGTGTCAATCGTCCAATTGTAAAAATCGTCGTTTCTTGTGGTAAAAACACGATTTTGTTATAAACGTTAATAAAATCTCTATATTCCAACCGATTGTGCTAATTCTTTCACAGAGTGTTTAGTATACATGATTGAACTGTATTATGTCACTGGTTTCGATTTTCCCCACAAAAAAAAATCCTTCAAAAAATTTCGTTTTTGCGAGATTTTAACTATATAAATATCAATAAAATCTACAAATTCCGTGGGATATGTCTAATTTCTTAAAAAAATGTTAAATTCATGTGGATTCACCTATATATAACAACAATTTCACTTTCGCATGCAGAGGAATATGGGTTTGTTTGTGTAAATCGTCCAATTGTAAAAATCGTCGTTTCTTGCGGTAAAAACACGATTTTGTTATAAACGTTAATAAAATCTCTATATTCCAACCGATTGTGCTAATTCTTTCACAGAGTGTTTAGTATACATAATTGAACTGTATTATATCACTGGTTTCGATTTTCCCCACAAAAAAAATCCTTCAAAAAATTTCGTTTTTGCGAGATTTTAACTATATAAATATCAATAAAATCTACAAATTCCGTGGGATTTGTCTAATTTCTTAAAAAAATGTTAAATTCATGTGGATTCACCTATATATAACAACAATTTCACGTTCGCATGCAGAGGAATATGGGTTTGTTTGTGTAAATCGTCCAATTGTAAAAATCGTCGTTTCTTGCGGTAAAAACACGATTTTGCTATAAACATTAATAAAATCTCTATATTCCAACCGATTGTGCTAATTCTTGGACAGAGTGTTTAGTATACATGATTGAAATGTATTATATCACTGGTTTCGATTTTCCCCACAAAAAAAATCCTTCAAAAAATTTCGTTTTTGCGAGATTTTAACTATATAAATATCAATAAAATCTACAAATTCCGGGGGATTTGTCTAATTTCTTAAAAAAATGTTAAATTCACGTGGAGTCACCTATATATAACAACAATTTCACGTTCGCATGCAGAGGAATATGGGTTTGTTCGTGAAAATCGTCAAATTGTAAAAATCGTCGTTTCTTGCGGTAAAAACACGATTTTGCTATAAACGCTAATAAAATCTCTATATTCCAACCGATTGTGCTAATTCTTTCACAGAGTGTTTAGTATACATGATTGAACTGTATTATGTCACTGGTTTCGATTTTCCCCACAAAAAAAAATCCTTCAAAAAATTTCGTTTTTGCGAGTTTTTTAACTATATAAATATCAATATAATCCACAAATTCCGTGGGATTTGTCTAATTTCTTAAAAAAATGTTAAATTCATGTGGAGTCACCTGTATATAACAACAATTTCACGTTCGCATGCAGAGGAATATGGGTTTGTTTGTGTAAATCGTCCAATTGTAAAAATCGTCGTTTCTTGCGGTAAAAACACGATTTTGCTTAAACGTTAATAAAATCTCTCTATTCCAACCGATTGTGCTAATACTTTCACAGAGTGTTTAGTATACATAATTGAACTGAATTATATCACTGGTTTCGATTTTCCCCACAAAAAAAAATCCTTCAAAAAATTTCGTTTTTGCGAGATTTTAACTATATAAATATCAATAAAATCTACAAATTCCGTGGGATTTGTCTAATTTCTTTAAAAAATGTTAAGTTCATGTGGAGTCACCTGTATATAACAACAATTTCACGTTCGCATGCAGAGGAATATGGGTTTGTTTGTGTAAATCGTCCAATTGTAAAAATCGTCGTTTCTTGCGGTAAAAACACGATTTTGTTATAAACGTTAATAAAATCTCTATATTCCAACCGATTGTGCTAATTCTTTCACAGAGTGTTTAGTATACATGATTGAACTGTATTATATCACTGGTTTCGATTTTCCCCACAAAAAAAAATCCTTCAAAAAATTTCGTTTTTGCGAGATTTTAACTATATAAATATCAATTAAATCTACAAATTCCGTGGGATATGTCTAATTTCTTAAAAAAATGTTAAATTCATGTGGATTCACCTATATATAACAACAATTTCACTTTCGCATGCAGAGGAATATGGGTTTGTTTGTGTAAATCGTCCAATTGTAAAAGTCGTCGTTTCTTGCGGTAAAAACACGATTTTGCTATAAACGTTAATAAAATCTCTATATTCCAACCGATTGTGCTAATTCTTTGACAGAGTGTTTAGTATACATGATTGAACTGTATTATGTCACTGGTTTCGATTTTCCCCACAAAAAAAATCCTTCAAAAAATTTCGTTTTTGCGAGTTTTTTAACTATATAAATATCAATAAAATCTACAAATTCCGTGGGATTTGTCTAATTTCTTAAAAAAATGTTAAATTCATGTGGATTCACCTATATATAACAACAATTTCACTTTCGCATGCAGAGGAATATGGGTTTGTTTGTGTAAATCGTCCAATTGTAAAAATCGTCGTTTCTTGCGGTAAAAACACGATTTTGCTATAAACGTTAATAAAATCTCTATATTCCAACCGATTGTGCTAATTCTTTCACAGAGTGTTTAGTATACATGATTGAACTGTATTATATCACTGGTTTCGATTTTCCCCACAAAAAAAAATCCTTCAAAAAATTTCGTTTTTGCGAGATTTTAACTATATAAATATCAATAAAATCTACAAATTCCGTGGGATTTGTCTAATTTCTTAAAAAAATGTTAAATTCATGTGGAGTCACTTGTATATAACAACAATTTCACGTTCGCATGCAGAGGAATATGGGTTTGTTTGTGTAAAGCGTCCAATTGTAAAAATCGTCGTTTCTTGCGGTAAAAACACGATTTTGTTATAAACGTTAATAAAATCTCTATATTCCAACCGATTGTGCTAATTCTTTCACAGAGTGTTTAGTATACATAATTGAACTGTATTATATCACTGGTTTCGATTTTCCCCACAAAAAAAATCCTTCAAAAAATTTCGTTTTTGCGAGATTTTAACTATATAAATATCAATAAAATCTACAAATTCCGTGGGATTTGTCTAATTTCTTAAAAAAATGTTAAATTCATGTGGATTCACCTATATATAACAACAATTTCACGTTCGCATGCAGAGGAATATGGGTTTGTTTGTGTAAATCGTCCAATTGTAAAAATCGTCGATTCTTGCGGTAAAAACACGATTTTGCTATAAACATTAATTAAAATCTCTATATTCCAACCGATTGTGCTAATTCTTGGACAGAGTGTTTAGTATACATGATTGAACTGTATTATATCACTGGTTTCGATTTTCCCCACAAAAAAAATCCTTCAAAAAATTTCGTTTTTGCGAGATTTTAACTATATAAATATCAATAAAATCTACAAATTCCGGGGGATTTGTCTAATTTCTTAAAAAAATGTTAAATTCATGTGGAGTCACCTATATATAACAACAATTTCACGTTCGCATGCAGAGGAATATGGGTTTGTTCGTGAAAATCGTCAAATTGTAAAAATCGTCGTTTCTTGCGGGAAAAACACGATTTTGCTATAAACGCTAATAAAATCTCTATATTCCAACCGATTGTGCTAATCCTTTCACAGAGTGTTTAGTATACATGATTGAACTGTATTATGTCACTGGTTTCGATTTTCCCCACACAAAAAAATCCTTCAAAAAATTTCGTTTTTGCGAGTTTTTTAACTATATAAATATCAATATAATCTACAAATTCCGTGGGATTTGTCTAATTTCTTAAAAAAATGTTAAATTCATGTGGAGTCACCTGTATATAACAACAATTTCACGTTCGCATGCAGAGGAAAATGGGTTTGTTTGTGTAAATCGTCCAATTGTAAAAATCGTCGTTTCTTGCGGTAAAAACACGATTTTGTTATAAACGTTAATAAAATCTCTATATTCCAACCGATTGTGCTAATTCTTGGACAGAGTGTTTAGTATACATAATTGAACTGTATTATATCACTGGTTTCGATTTTCCCCACAAAAAAAAATCCTTCAAAAAATTTCGTTTTTGCGAGATTTTAACTATATAAATATCAATAAAATCTACAAATTCCGTGGGATATGTCTAATTTCTTAAAAAAATGTTAAATTCATGTGGATTCACCTATATATAACAACAATTTCACTTTCGCATGCAGAGGAATATGGGTTTGTTTGTGTAAATCGTCCAATTGTAAAAATCGTCGTTTATTGCGGTAAAAACACGATTTTGCTATAAACGTTAATAAAATCTCTATATTCCAACCGATTGTGCTAATTCTTTGACAGAGTGTTTAGTATACATGATTGAACTGTATTATATCACTGGTTTCGATTTTCCCCACAAAAAAAAAATCCTTCAAAAAATTTCGTTTTTGCGAGATTTTAACTATATAAATATCAATAAAATCTACAAATTCCGTGGGATTTGTCTAATTTCTTAAAAAAATGTTAAATTCATGTGGAGTCACCTGCATATCACAACAATTTCACGTTCGCATGCAGAGGAATATGGGTTTGTTTGTGTAAATCGTCCAATTGTAAAAATCGTCGTTTCTTGCGGTAAAAACACGATTTTGTTATAAACTTTAATAAAATCTCTATATTCCAACCGATTGTGCTAATTCTTTCACAGAGTGTTTAGTATACATAATTGAACTGTATTATATCACTGGTTTCGATTTTCCCCACAAAAAAAAATCCTTCAAAAAATTTCGTTTTTGCGAGATTTTAACTATATAAATATCAATAAAATCTACAAATTCCGGGGGATTTGTCTAATTTCTTAAAAAAATGTTAAATTCATATGGAGTCACCTATATATAACAACAATTTCAAGTTCGCATGCAGAGGAATATGGGTTTGTTCGTGAAAATCGTCAAATTGTAAAAATCGTCGTTTCTTGCGGTAAAAACACGATTTTGCTATAAACGCTAATAAAATCTCTATATTCCAACCGATTGTGCTAATTCTTTCACAGAGTGTTTAGTATACATGATTGAACTGTATTATGTCACTGGTTTCGATTTTCCCCACAAAAAAAAATTCTTCAAAAAATTTCGTTTTTGCGAGTTTTTTAACTATATAAATATCAATATAATCTACAAATTCCGTGGGATTTGTCTAATTTCTTAAAAAAATGTTAAATTCATGTGGAGTCACCTGTATATAACAACAATTTCACGTTCGCATGCAGAGGAATATGGGTTTGTTTGTGTAAATCGTCCAATTGTAAAAATCGTCGTTTCTTGCGGTAAAAACACGATTTTGTTTAAACGTTAATAAAATCTCTCTATTCCAACCGATTGTGCTAATACTTTCACAGAGTGTTTAGTATACATAATTGAACTGTATTATATCACTGGTTTCGATTTTCCCCACAAAAAAAAATCCTTCAAAAAATTTCGTTTTTGCGAAATTTTAACTATATAAATATCAATAAAATCTACAAATTCCGTGGGATTTGTCTAATTTCTTAAAAAAATGTTAAATTCATGTGGAGTCACCTGTATATAACAACAATTTCACGTTCGCATGCAGAGGAATATGGGTTTGTTTGTGTAAATCGTCCAATTGTAAAAATCGTCGTTTCTTGCGGTAAAAACACGATTTTGCTATAAACGTTAATAAAATCTCTATATTCCAACCGATTGTGCTAATTCTTTAACAGAGTGTTTAGTATACATGATTGAACTGTATTAGATCACTGGTTTCGATTTTCCCCACAAAAAAAAAATCCTTTAAAAAAATTTCGTTTTTGCGAGATTATTAACTATATAAATATTTATAAAATATACAAATTCCGTGGGATTTGTCTAATTTCTTAAAAAAATGTTAAATTCATGTGGAGTCACCTGTATATAACAACAATTTCACGTTCGCATGCAGAGGAATATGGGTTTGTTTGTGTAAATCGTCCAATTGTAAAAATCGTCGTTTCTTGCGGTAAAAACACGATTTTGTTATAAACGTTAATAAAATCTCTATATTCCAACCGATTGTGCTAATTCTTTCACAGAGTGTTTAGTATACATGATTGAACTGTATTATGTCACTGGTTTCGATTTTCCCCACAAAAAAAATCCTTCAAAAAATTTCGTGTTTGCGAGTTTTTTAACTATATAAATATCAATAAAATCTACAAATTCCGTGGGATTTGTCTAATTTCTTAATAAAATGTTAAATTCATGTGGATTCACCTATATATAACAACAATTTCACTTTCGCATACAGAGGAATATGGGTTTGTTTGTGTAAATCGTCCAATTGTAAAAATCGTCGTTTCTTGCGGTAAAAACACGATTTTGCTATAAACGTTAATAAAATCTCTATATTCCAACCGATTGTGCTAATTCTTTGACAGAGTGTTTAGTATACATGATTGAACTGTATTATATCACTGGTTTCGATTTTCCCCACAAAAAAAAATCCTTCAAAAAATTTTTTTTTTGCGAGATTTTAACTATATAAATATTAATAAAATCTACAAATTCCGTGGGATTTGTCTAATTTCTTAAAAAAATGTTAAATTCATGTGGAGTCACCTGTATATCACAACAATTTCACGTTCGCATGCAGAGGAATATGGGTTTGTTTGTGTAAATGATCCAATTGTAAAAATCGTCGTTTCTTGCGGTAAAAACACGATTTTGTTATAAACGTTAATAAAATCTCTATATTCCAACCGATTGTGCTAATTCTTTCACAGAGTGTTTAGTATACATAATTGATCTGTATTATATCACTGGTTTCGATTTTCCCCACAAAAAAAAATCCTTCAAAAAATTTCGTTTTTGCGAGATTTTAACTATATAAATATCAATAAAATCTACAAATTCCGTGGGATTTGTCTAATTTCTTAAAAAAATGTTAAATTCATGTGGATTCACCTATATATAACAACAATTTCACGTTCGCATGCAGAGGAATATGGGTTTGTTTGTGTAAATCGTCCAAATGTAAAAATCGTCGTTTCTTGCGGTAAAAACACGATTTTGCTATAAACATTAATAAAATCTCTATATTCCAACCGATTGTGCTAATTCTTGGACAGAGTGTTTAGTATACATGATTGAACTGTATTATATCACTGGTTTCGATTTTCCCCACAAAAAAAAAATCCTTCAAAAAATTTCGTTTTTGCGAGATTTTAACTATATAAATATCAATAAAATCTACAAATTCCGTGGGATTTGTCTAATTTCTTAAAAAAATGTTAAATTCATGTGGAGTCACTTGCATATAACAACAATTTCACGTTCGCATGCAGAGGAATATGGGTTTGTTTGTGTAAATCGTCCAATTGTAAAAATCGTCGTTTCTAGCGGTAAAAACACGATTTTGTTATAAACTTTAATAAAATCTCTATATTCCAACCGATTGTGCTAATTCTTTCACAGAGTGTTTAGTATACATAATTGAACTGTTTTATATCACTGGTTTCGATTTTCCCCACAAAAAAAAAATCCTTCAAAAAATTTCGTTTTTGCGAGATTTTAACTATATAAATATCAATAAAATCTACAAATTCCGTGGGATTTGTCTAATTTCTTAAAAAAATGTTAAATTCATGTGGAGTCACCTGCATATAACAACAATTTCACGTTCGCATGCAGAGGAATATGTGTTTGTTTGTGTAAATCGTCCAATTGTAAAAATCGTCGTTTCTTGCGGTAAAAACACGATTTTGCTATAAACGTTAATAAAATCTCTATATTCCAACCGATTGTGCTAATTCTTTGACAGAGTGTTTAGTATACATGATTCAACTGTATTATATCACTGGTTTCGATTTTCCCCAAAAAAAAAATCCTTCAAAAAATTTCGTTTTTGCGAGATTTTAACTATATAAATATCAATAAAATCTACAAATTCCGTGGGATTTGTCTAATTTCTTAAAAAAATGTTAAATTCATGTGGAGTCACCTGCATATAACAACAATTTCACGTTCGCATGCAGAGGAATATGGGTTTGTTTGTGTAAATCGTCCAATTGTAAAAATCGTCGTTTCTAGCGGTAAAAACACGATTTTGTTATAAACTTTAATAAAATCTCTATATTCCAACCGATTGTGCTAATTCTTTCACAGAGTGTTTAGTATACATAATTGAACTGTATTATATCACGGGTTTCGTTTTTCCCCACAAAAAAAAATCCTTCAAAAAATTTCGTTTTTGCGAGATTTTAACTATATAAATATCAATAAAATCTACAAATTCCGTGGGATTTGTCTAATTTCTTAAAAAAATGTTAAATTCATGTGGAGTCACCTGCATATAACAACAATTTCACGTTCGCATGCAGAGGAATATGGGTTTGTTTGTGTAAAGCGTCCAATTGTAAAAATCGTCGTTTCTAGCGGTAAAAACACGATTTTGTTATAAACTTTAATAAAATCTCTATATTCCAACCGATTGTGCTAATTCTTTCACAGAGTGTTTAGTATACATAATTGAACTGTATTATATCACTGGTTTCGATTTTCCCCACAAAAAAAAATCCTTCAAAAAATTTCGTTTTTGCGAGATTTTAACTATATAAATATCAATAAAATCTACAATTTCCGTGGGATTTGTCTAATTTCTTTAAAAAATGTTAAATTCATGTGGAGTCACCTGTATATAACAACAATTTCACGTTCGCATGCAGAGGAATATGGGTTTGTTTGTGTAAATCGTCCAATTGTAAAAATCGTCGTTTCTTGCGGTAAAAACACGATTTTGTTATAAACGTTAATAAAATCTCTATATTCCAACCGATTGTGCTAATTCTTTCACAGAGTGTTTAGTATACATAATTAAACTGTATTATATCACTGGTTTCGATTTTCCCCACAAAAAAAAATCCTTCAAAAAATTTCGTTTTTGCGAGATTTTAACTATATAAATATCAATAAAATCTACAAATTCCGTGGGATTTGTCTAATTTCTTTAAAAAATGTTAAATTCATGTGGATTCACCTATATATAACAACAATTTCACTTTCGCATGCAGAGGAATATGGGATAGTTTGTGAAAATCGTCAAATTGTAAAAATCGTCGTTTCTTGCGGTAAAAACACGATTTTGCTATAAACGTTAATAAAATCTCTATATTCTAACCGATTGTGCTAATTCTTTGACAGAGTGTTTAGTATACATGATTCAACTGTATTATATCACTGGTTTCGATTTTCCCCACAAAAAAAAAATCCTTCAAAAAATTTCGTTTTTGCGAGATTTTAACTATATAAATATCAATAAAATCTACAAATTCCAGGGGATTTGTCTAATTTCTTAAAAAAATGTTAAATTCATGTGGAGTCGCCTATATATAACAACAATTTCACGTTCGCATGCAGAGGAATATGGGTTTGTTCGTGAAAATCGTCAAATTGTAAAAATCGTCGTTTCTTGCGGTAAAAACACGATTTTGCTATAAACGCTAGTAAAATCTCTATATTCCAACCGATTGTGCTAATTCTTTGACAGAGTGTTTAGTATACATAATTGAACTGTATTATGTCACTGGTTTCGATTTTCCCCACAAAAAAAATCCTTCAAAAAATTTCGTTTTTGCGAGTTTTTTAACTATATAAATATCAATATAATCTACAAATTCCGTGGGATTTGTCTAATTTCTTAAAAAAATGTTAAATTCATGTGGAGTCACCTGTTTATAACAACAATTTCACGTTCGCATGCTGAGGAATATGGGTTTGTTTGTGTAAATCGTCCAATTGTAAAAATCGTCGTTTCTTGCGGTAAAAACACGATTTTGTTTAAACGTTAATAAAATCTCTCTATTCCAACCGATTGTGCTAATACTTTCACAGAGTGTTTAGTATACATAATTGAACTGTATTATATCACTGGTTTCGATTTTCCCCACAAAAAAAAATCCTTCAAAAAATTTCGTTTTTGCGAGATTTTAACTATATAAATATCAATAAAATCTACAAATTCCGTGGGATTTGTCTAATTTCTTAAAAAAATGTTAAATTCATGTGGAGTCACCTGTATATAACAACAATTTCACGTTCGCATGCAGAGGAATATGGGTTTGTTTATGTAAATCGTCCAATTGTAAAAATCGTCGTTTCTTGCGGTAAAAACACGATTTTGTTATAAACGTTAATAAAATCTCTATATTCCAACCGATTGTGCTAATTCTTTCACAGAGTGTGTAGTATACATAATTGAACTGTATTATATCACTGGTTTCGATTTTCCCCACAAAAAAAATCCTTCAAAAAATTTCGTTTTTGCGAGATTTTAACTATATAAATATCAATAAAATCTACAAATTCCGGGGGATTTGTCTAATTTCTTAAAAAAATGTTAAATTCATGTGGAGTCACCTATATATAACAACAATTTCACGTTCGCATGCAGAGGAATATGGGTTTGTTTGTGAAAATGGTCAAATTGTAAAAATCGTTGATTCTTGCGGTAAAAACACGATTTTGCTATAAACGTTAATAAAATCTCTATATTCCAACCGATTGTGCTAATTCTTTCACAGAGTGTTTAGTATACATGATTGAACTGTATTATGTCACTGGTTTCGAATTTCCCCACAAAAAAAAATCCTTCAAAAAATTTCGTTTTTTCGAGTTTTTTAACTATATAAATATCAATATAATCTACAAATTCGGTGGGGTTTGTCTAATTTCTTAAAAAAATGTTAAATTCATGTGGATTCACCTATATATAACAATTTCACGTTCGCATGCAGAGGAATATTGGTTTGTTGGTGTAAATCGTCCAATTGTAAAAATCGTCGTTTCTTGCGGTAAAAACACGATTTTGCTATAAACATTAATAAAATCTCTATATTCCAACCGATTGTGCTAATTCTTGGACAGAGTGTTTAGTATACATGATTGAACTGTATTATATCACTGGTTTCGATTTTCCCCACAAAAAAAAATCCTTCAAAAAATTTTGTTTTTGCGAGATTTTAACTATATAAATATCAATAAAATCTACAAATTCCGGGGGATTTGTCTAATTTCTTAAAAAAATGTTAAATTCATGTGGAGTCACCTATATATAACAACAATTTCACGTTCGCATGCAGAGGAATATGGGTTTGTTCGTGAAAATCGTCAAATTGTAAAAATCGTCGTTTCTTGCGGTAAAAACACGATTTTGCTATAAACGCTAATAAAATCTCTATATTCCAACCGATTGTGCTAATTCTTTCACAGAGTGTTTAGTATACATGATTGAACTGTATTATGTCTCTGGTTTCGATTTTCCCCACAAAAAAAAAAAATCCTTCAAAAAATTTCGTTTTTGCGTGTTTTTTAACTATATAAATATCAATATAATCTACAAATTCCGTGGGATTTGTCTAATTTCTTAAAAAAATGTTAAATCCATGTGGAGTCACCTGTATATAACAATTTCACGTTCGCATGCAGAGGAATATGGGTTTGTATGTGTAAATCGTCCAATTGTAAAAATCGTCGTTTCTTGCGGTAAAAACACGATTTTGTTTAAACGTTAATAAAATCTCTATATTCCAACCGATTGTGCTAATACTTTCACAGAGTGTTTAGTATACATAATTGAACTGTATTATATCACTGGTTTCGATTTGCCCCACAAAAAAAAATCCTTCAAAAAATTTCGTTTTTGCGAGATTTTAACTATATAAATATCAATAAAATCTACAAATTCCGTGGGATTTGTCTAATTTCTTAAAAAAATGTTAAATTCATGTGGAGTCACCTGCATATAACAACAATTTCACGTTCGCATGCAGAGGAATATGGGTTTGTTTGTGTAAATCGTCCAATTGTAAAAATCGTCGTTTCTAGCGGTAAAAACACGATTTTGTTATAAACTTTAATAAAATCTCTATATTCCAACCGATTGTGCTAATTCTTTCACAGAGTGTTTAGTATACATAATTGAACTGTATTATATCACGGGTTTCGTTTTTCCCCACAAAAAAAAATCCTTCAAAAAATTTCGTTTTTGCGAGATTTTAACTATATAAATATCAATAAAATCTACAAATTCCGTGGGATTTGTCTAATTTCTTTAAAAAATGTTAAATTCATGGAGAGTCACCTATATATAACAACAATTTCACGTTCGCATGCAGAGGTATATGGGTTTGTTTGTTTAAATCGTCCAATTGTAAAAATCGTCGTTTCTTGCGGTAAAAACACGATTTTGCTATAAACGTTAATAAAATCTCTATATTCCAACCGATTGTGCTAATTCTTTGACAGAGTGTTTAGTATACATGATTCAACTGTATTATATCACTGGTTTCGATTTTCCCCACAAAAAAAAAAATCCTTCAAAAAATTTCGTTTTTGCGAGATTTTAACTATATAAATATCAATAAAATCTACAAATTCCGTGGGATTTGTCTAATTTCTTAAAAAAATGTTAAATTCATGTGGAGTCACCTGCATATAACAACAATTTCACGTTCGCATGCAGAGGAATATGGGTTTGTTTGTGTAAATCGTCCAATTGTAAAAATCGTCGTTTCTAGCGGTAAAAACACGATTTTGTTATTAACTTTAATAAAATCTCTATATTCCAACCGATTGTGCTAATTCTTTCACAGAGTGTTTAGTATACATAATTGAACTGTATTATATCACTGGTTTCGATTTTCCCCACAAAAAAAAATCCTTCAAAAAATTTCGTTTTTGCGAGATTTTAACTATATAAATATCAATAAAATCTACAAATTCCGTGGGATTTGGCTAATTTCTTTAAAAAATGTTAAATTCATGTGGAGTCACATGTATATAACAACAATTTCACGTTCGCATGCAGAGGAATATGGGATAGTTTGTGAAAATCGTCAAATTGTAAAAATCGTCGTTTCTTGCGGTAAAAACACGATTTTGCTATAAACGTTAATAAAATCTCTATATTCTAACCGATTGTGCTAATTCTTTGACAGAGTGTTTAGTATACATGATTCAACTGTATTATATCACTGGTTTCGATTTTCCCCACAAAAAAAAATCCTTCAAAAAATTTCGTTTTTGCGAGATTTTAACTATATAAATATCAATAAAATCTACAAATTCCGGGGGATTTGTCTAATTTCTTAAAAAAATGTTAAATTCATGTGGAGTCGCCTACATATAACAACAATTTCACGTTCGCATGCAGAGGAATATGGGTTTGTTCGTGAAAATCGTCAAATTGTAAAAATCGTCGTTTCTTGCGGTAAAAACACGATTTTGCTATAAACGCTAGTAAAATCTCTATATTCCAACCGATTGTGCTAATTCTTTCACAGAGTGTTTAGTATACATGATTGAACTCTATTATGTCACTGGTTTCGATTTTCCCCACAAAAAAAATCCTTCAAAAAATTTCGTTTTTGCGAGTTTTTTAACTATATAAATATCAATATAATCTACAAATTCCGTGGGATTTGTCTAATTTCTTAAAAAAATGTTAAATTCATGTGGAGTCACCTGTATATAACAACAATTTCACGTTCGCATGCTGAGGAATATGGGTTTGTTTGTGTAAATCGTCCAATTGTAAAAATCGTCGTTTCTTGCGGTAAAAACACGATTTTGTTTAAACGTTAATAAAATCTCTCTATTCCAACCGATTGTGCTAATACTTTCACAGAGTGTTTAGTATATATAATTGATCTGTATTATATCACTGGTTTCGATTTTCCCCACAAAAAAAAATCCTTCAAAAAATTTCGTTTTTGCGAGATTTTAACTATATAAATATCAATAAAATCTACAAATTCCGTGGGATTTGTCTAATTTCTTAAAAAAATGTTAAATTCATGTGGAGTCACCTGTATATAACAACAATTTCACGTTCGCATGCAGAGGAATATGGGTTTGTTTATGTAAATCGTCCAATTGTAAAAATCGTCGTTTCTTGCGGTAAAAACACGATTTTGTTATAAACGTTAATAAAATCTCTATATTCCAACCGATTGTGCTAATTCTTTCACAGAGTGTGTAGTATACATAATTGAACTGTATTATATCACTGGTTTCGATTTTCCCCACAAAAAAAATCGTTCAAAAAATTTCGTTTTTGCGAGATTTTAACTATATAAATATCAATAAAATCTACAAATTCCGGGGGATTTGTCTAATTTCTTTAAAAAATGTTAAATTCATGTGGAGTCACCTATATATAACAACAATTTCACGTTCGCATGCAGAGGAATATGGGTTTGTTTGTGAAAATGGTCAAATTGTAAAAATCGTTGATTCTTGCGGTAAAAACACGATTTTGCTATAAACGTTAATAAAATCTCTATATTCCAACCGATTGTGCTAATTCTTTCACAGAGTGTTTAGTATACATGATTGAACTGTATTATGTCACTGGTTTCGAATTTCCCCACAAAAAAAAATCCTTCAAAAAATTTCGTTTTTTCGAGTTTTTTAACTATATTAATATCAATATAATCTACAAATTCGGTGGGATTTGTCTAATTTCTTAAAAAAATGTTAAATTCATGTGGATTCACCTATATATAACAATTTCACGTTCGCATGCAGAGGAATATGGGTTTGTTGGTGTAAATCGTCCAATTGTAAAAATCGTCGTTTCTTGCGGTAAAAACACGATTTTGCTATAAACGCTAATAAAATCTCTATATTCCAACCGATTGTGCTAATTCTTTCATAGAGTGTTTAGTATACATGATTGAACTGTATTATGTCTCTGGTTTCGATTTTCCCCACAAAAAAAAATCCTTCAAAAAATTTCGTTTTTGCGAGTTTTTTAACTATATAAACATCAATATAATCTACAAATTCCGTGGGATTTGTCTAATTTCTTAAAAAAATGTTAAATTCATGTGGAGTCACCTGTTTATAACAACAATTTCACGTTCGCATGCTGAGGAATATGGGTTTGTTTGTGTAAATCGTCCAATTGTAAAAATCGTCGTTTCTTGCGGTAAAAACACGATTTTGTTTAAACGTTAATAAAATCTCTCTATTCCAACCGATTGTGCTAATACTTTCACAGAGTGTTTAGTATACATAATTGAACTGTATTATATCACTGGTTTCGATTTTCCCCACAAAAAAAAATCCTTCAAAAAATTTCGTTTTTGCGAGATTTTAACTATATAAATATCAATAAAATCTACAAATTCCGTGGGATTTGTCTAATTTCTTAAAAAAATGTTAAATTCATGTGGAGTCACCTGTATATAACAACAATTTCACGTTCGCATGCAGAGGAATATTGGTTTGTTGGTGTAAATCGTCCAATTGTAAAAATCGTCGTTTCTTGCGGTAAAAACACGATTTTGCTATAAACATTAATAAAATCTCTATATTCCAACCGATTGTGCTAATTCTTGGACAGAGTGTTTAGTATACATGATTGAACTGTATTATATCACTGGTTTCGATTTTCCCCACAAAAAAAAATCCTTCAAAAAATTTTGTTTTTGCGAGATTTTAACTATATAAATATCAATAAAATCTACAAATTCCGGGGGATTTGTCTAATTTCTTAAAAAAATGTTAAATTCATGTGGAGTCACCTATATATAACAACAATTTCACGTTCGCATGCAGAGGAATATGGGTTTGTTCGTGAAAATCGTCAAATTGTAAAAATCGTCGTTTCTTGCGGTAAAAACACGATTTTGCTATAAACGCTAATAAAATCTCTATATTCCAACCGATTGTGCTAATTCTTTCACAGAGTGTTTAGTATACATGATTGAACTGTATTATGTCTCTGGTTTCGATTTTCCCCACAAAAAAAAAAAATCCTTCAAAAAATTTCGTTTTTGCGTGTTTTTTAACTATATAAATATCAATATAATCTACAAATTCCGTGGGATTTGTCTAATTTCTTAAAAAAATGTTAAATCCATGTGGAGTCACCTGTATATAACAATTTCACGTTCGCATGCAGAGGAATATGGGTTTGTATGTGTAAATCGTCCAATTGTAAAAATCGTCGTTTCTTGCGGTAAAAACACGATTTTGTTTAAACGTTAATAAAATCTCTATATTCCAACCGATTGTGCTAATACTTTCACAGAGTGTTTAGTATACATAATTGAACTGTATTATATCACTGGTTTCGATTTGCCCCACAAAAAAAAATCCTTCAAAAAATTTCGTTTTTGCGAGATTTTAACTATATAAATATCAATAAAATCTACAAATTCCGTGGGATTTGTCTAATTTCTTAAAAAAATGTTAAATTCATGTGGAGTCACCTGCATATAACAACAATTTCACGTTCGCATGCAGAGGAATATGGGTTTGTTTGTGTAAATCGTCCAATTGTAAAAATCGTCGTTTCTAGCGGTAAAAACACGATTTTGTTATAAACTTTAATAAAATCTCTATATTCCAACCGATTGTGCTAATTCTTTCACAGAGTGTTTAGTATACATAATTGAACTGTATTATATCACGGGTTTCGTTTTTCCCCACAAAAAAAAATCCTTCAAAAAATTTCGTTTTTGCGAGATTTTAACTATATAAATATCAATAAAATCTACAAATTCCGTGGGATTTGTCTAATTTCTTTAAAAAATGTTAAATTCATGGAGAGTCACCTATATATAACAACAATTTCACGTTCGCATGCAGAGGTATATGGGTTTGTTTGTTTAAATCGTCCAATTGTAAAAATCGTCGTTTCTTGCGGTAAAAACACGATTTTGCTATAAACGTTAATAAAATCTCTATATTCCAACCGATTGTGCTAATTCTTTGACAGAGTGTTTAGTATACATGATTCAACTGTATTATATCACTGGTTTCGATTTTCCCCACAAAAAAAAAAATCCTTCAAAAAATTTCGTTTTTGCGAGATTTTAACTATATAAATATCAATAAAATCTACAAATTCCGTGGGATTTGTCTAATTTCTTAAAAAAATGTTAAATTCATGTGGAGTCACCTGCATATAACAACAATTTCACGTTCGCATGCAGAGGAATATGGGTTTGTTTGTGTAAATCGTCCAATTGTAAAAATCGTCGTTTCTAGCGGTAAAAACACGATTTTGTTATTAACTTTAATAAAATCTCTATATTCCAACCGATTGTGCTAATTCTTTCACAGAGTGTTTAGTATACATAATTGAACTGTATTATATCACTGGTTTCGATTTTCCCCACAAAAAAAAATCCTTCAAAAAATTTCGTTTTTGCGAGATTTTAACTATATAAATATCAATAAAATCTACAAATTCCGTGGGATTTGGCTAATTTCTTTAAAAAATGTTAAATTCATGTGGAGTCACATGTATATAACAACAATTTCACGTTCGCATGCAGAGGAATATGGGATAGTTTGTGAAAATCGTCAAATTGTAAAAATCGTCGTTTCTTGCGGTAAAAACACGATTTTGCTATAAACGTTAATAAAATCTCTATATTCTAACCGATTGTGCTAATTCTTTGACAGAGTGTTTAGTATACATGATTCAACTGTATTATATCACTGGTTTCGATTTTCCCCACAAAAAAAAATCCTTCAAAAAATTTCGTTTTTGCGAGATTTTAACTATATAAATATCAATAAAATCTACAAATTCCGGGGGATTTGTCTAATTTCTTAAAAAAATGTTAAATTCATGTGGAGTCGCCTACATATAACAACAATTTCACGTTCGCATGCAGAGGAATATGGGTTTGTTCGTGAAAATCGTCAAATTGTAAAAATCGTCGTTTCTTGCGGTAAAAACACGATTTTGCTATAAACGCTAGTAAAATCTCTATATTCCAACCGATTGTGCTAATTCTTTCACAGAGTGTTTAGTATACATGATTGAACTCTATTATGTCACTGGTTTCGATTTTCCCCACAAAAAAAATCCTTCAAAAAATTTCGTTTTTGCGAGTTTTTTAACTATATAAATATCAATATAATCTACAAATTCCGTGGGATTTGTCTAATTTCTTAAAAAAATGTTAAATTCATGTGGAGTCACCTGTATATAACAACAATTTCACGTTCGCATGCTGAGGAATATGGGTTTGTTTGTGTAAATCGTCCAATTGTAAAAATCGTCGTTTCTTGCGGTAAAAACACGATTTTGTTTAAACGTTAATAAAATCTCTCTATTCCAACCGATTGTGCTAATACTTTCACAGAGTGTTTAGTATATATAATTGATCTGTATTATATCACTGGTTTCGATTTTCCCCACAAAAAAAAATCCTTCAAAAAATTTCGTTTTTGCGAGATTTTAACTATATAAATATCAATAAAATCTACAAATTCCGTGGGATTTGTCTAATTTCTTAAAAAAATGTTAAATTCATGTGGAGTCACCTGTATATAACAACAATTTCACGTTCGCATGCAGAGGAATATGGGTTTGTTTATGTAAATCGTCCAATTGTAAAAATCGTCGTTTCTTGCGGTAAAAACACGATTTTGTTATAAACGTTAATAAAATCTCTATATTCCAACCGATTGTGCTAATTCTTTCACAGAGTGTGTAGTATACATAATTGAACTGTATTATATCACTGGTTTCGATTTTCCCCACAAAAAAAATCGTTCAAAAAATTTCGTTTTTGCGAGATTTTAACTATATAAATATCAATAAAATCTACAAATTCCGGGGGATTTGTCTAATTTCTTTAAAAAATGTTAAATTCATGTGGAGTCACCTATATATAACAACAATTTCACGTTCGCATGCAGAGGAATATGGGTTTGTTTGTGAAAATGGTCAAATTGTAAAAATCGTTGATTCTTGCGGTAAAAACACGATTTTGCTATAAACGTTAATAAAATCTCTATATTCCAACCGATTGTGCTAATTCTTTCACAGAGTGTTTAGTATACATGATTGAACTGTATTATGTCACTGGTTTCGAATTTCCCCACAAAAAAAAATCCTTCAAAAAATTTCGTTTTTTCGAGTTTTTTAACTATATTAATATCAATATAATCTACAAATTCGGTGGGATTTGTCTAATTTCTTAAAAAAATGTTAAATTCATGTGGATTCACCTATATATA
Organism: Periplaneta americana; assembly: GCF_040183065.1. Lineage (NCBI taxonomy): Eukaryota > Metazoa > Arthropoda > Insecta > Blattodea > Blattidae > Periplaneta > Periplaneta americana. The sequence continues at coordinate 72,771 of NW_027185522.1, read as the reverse complement.
ACAATTTCACGTTCGCATGCAGAGGAATATGGGTTTGTTGGTGTAAATCGTCCAATTGTAAAAATCGTCGTTTCTTGCGGTAAAAACACGATTTTGCTATAAACGCTAATAAAATCTCTATATTCCAACCGATTGTGCTAATTCTTTCATAGAGTGTTTAGTATACATGATTGAACTGTATTATGTCTCTGGTTTCGATTTTCCCCACAAAAAAAAATCCTTCAAAAAATTTCGTTTTTGCGAGTTTTTTAACTATATAAACATCAATATAATCTACAAATTCCGTGGGATTTGTCTAATTTCTTAAAAAAATGTTAAATTCATGTGGAGTCACCTGTATATAACAACAATTTCACGTTCGCATGCAGAGGAATATGGGTTTGGTTGTGTAAATCGTCCAATTGTAAAAATCGTCGTTTCTTGAGGTAAAAACACGATTTTGTTATAAACGTTAATAAAATCTCTATATTCCAACCGATTGTGCTAATTCTTTCACAGAGTGTTTAGTATACATAATTAAACTGTATTATATCACTGGTTTCCATTTTCCCCACAAAAAAAAATCCTTCAAAAAATTTCGTTTTTGCGAGATTTTAACTATATAAATATCAATAAAATCTACAAATTCCGTGGGATTTGTCTAATTTCTTTAAAAAATGTTAAATTCATGTGGATTCACCTATATATAACAACAATTTCACTTTCGCATGCAGAGGAATATGGGTTTGTTTGTTTAAATCGTCCAATTGTAAAAATCGTCGTTTCTTGCGGTAAAAACACGATTTTGCTATAAACGTTAATAAAATCTCTATATTCCAACCGATTGTGCTAATTCTTTGACAGAGTGTTTAGTATACATGATTCAACTGTATTATATCACTGGTTTCGATTTTCCCCACAAAAAAAAAATCCTTCAAAAAATTTCGTTTTTGCGAGATTTTAACTATATAAATATCAATAAAATCTACAAATTCCGTGGGATTTGTCTAATTTCTTAAAAAAATGTTAAATTCATGTGGAGTCACCTGCTTATAACAACAATTTCACGTTCGCATGCAGAGGAATATGGGTTTGTTTGTGTAAATCGTCCAATTGTAAAAATCGTCGTTTCTAGCGGTAAAAACACGATTTTGTTATAAACTATAATAAAATCTCTATATTCCAACCGATTGTGCTAATTCTTTCACAGAGTGTTTAGTATACATAATTGAACTGTATTATATCACTGGTTTCGATTTTCCCCACAAAAAAAAATCCTTCAAAAAATTTCGTTTTTGCGAGATTTTAACTATATAAATATCAATAAAATCTACAAATTCCGTGGGATTTGTCTAATTTCTTTAAAAAATGTTAAATTCTTGTGGTCTCACCTATATATAACAACAATTTCACTTTCGCATGCAGAGGAATATGGGTTTGTTTGTTTAAATCGTCCAATTGTAAAAATCGTCGTTTCTTGCGGTAGAAACACGATTTTGCTATAAACGTTAATAAAATCTCTATATTCCAACCGATTGTGCTAATTCTTTGACAGAGTGTTTAGTATACATGATTGAACTGTATTATATCACTGGTTTCGATTTTCCCCACAAAAAAAAATCCTTCAAAAAATTTTGTTTTTGCGAGATTTTAACTATATAAATATCAATAAAATCTACAAATTCCGGGGGATTTGTCTAATTTCTTAAAAAAATGTTAAATTCATGTGGAGTCACCTATATATAACAACAATTTCACGTTCGCATGCAGAGGAATATGGGTTTGTTCGTGAAAATCGTCAAATTGTAAAAATCGTCGTTTCTTGCGGTAAAAACACGATTTTGCTATAAACGCTAATAAAATCTCTATATTCCAACCGATTGTGCTAATTCTTTCACAGAGTGTTTAGTATACATGATTGAACTGTATTATGTCACTGGTTTCGAATTTCCCCACAAAAAAAAAAAATCCTTCAAAAAATTTCGTTTTTGCGAGTTTTTTAACTATATAAATATCAATATAATCTACAAATTCCGTGGGATTTGTCTAATTTCTTAAAAAAATGTTAAATCCATGTGGAGTCACCTGTATATAACAATTTCACGTTCGCATGCAGAGGAATATGGGTTTGTATGTGTAAATCGTCCAATTGTAACAATCGTCGTTTCTTGCGGTAAAAACACGATTTTGTTTAAACGTTAATAAAATCTCTATATTCCAACCGATTGTGCTAATACTTTCACAGAGTGTTTAGTATACATAATTGAACTGTATTATATCACTGGTTTCGATTTGCCCCACAAAAAAAAATCCTTCAAAAAATTTCGTTTTTGCGAGATTTTAACTATATAAATATCAATAAAATCTACAAATTCCGTGGGATTTGTCTAATTTCTTAAAAAAATGTTAAATTCATGTGGAGTCACCTGCATATAACAACAATTTCACGTTCGCATGCAGAGGAATATGGGTTTGTTTGTGTAAATCGTCCAATTGTAAAAATCGTCGTTTCTAGCGGTAAAAACACGATTTTGTTATAAACTTTAATAAAATCTCTATATTCCAACCGATTGTGCTAATTCTTTCACAGAGTGTTTAGTATACATAATTGAACTGTATTATATCACGGGTTTCGTTTTTCCCCACAAAAAAAAATCCTTCAAAAAATTTCGTTTTTGCGAGATTTTAACTATATAAATATCAATAAAATCTACAAATTCCGTGGGATTTGTCTAATTTCTTTAAAAAATGTTAAATTCATGTGGTCTCACCTATATATAACAACAATTTCACTTTCGCATGCAGAGGAATATGGGTTTGTTTGTTTAAATCGTCCAATTGTAAAAATCGTCGTTTCTTGCGGTAAAAACACGATTTTGCTATAAACGTTAATAAAATCTCTATATTCCAACCGATTGTGCTAATTCTTTGACAGAGTGTTTAGTATACATGATTCAACTGTATTATATCACTGGTTTCGATTTTCCCCACAAAAAAAAAAATCCTTCAAAAAATTTCGTTTTTGCGAGATTTTAACTATATAAATATCAATAAAATCTACAAATTCCGTGGGATTTGTCTAATTTCTTAAAAAAATGTTAAATTCATGTGGAGTCACCTGTATATAACAACAATTTCACGTTCGCATGCAGAGGAATATGGGTTTGTTTGTGTAAATCGTCCAATTGTAAAAATCGTCGTTTCTAGCGGTAAAAACACGATTTTGTTATAAACTTTAATAAAATCTCTATATTCCAACCGATTGTGCTAATTCTTTCACAGAGTGTTTAGTATACATAATTGAACTGTATTATATCACTGGTTTCGATTTTCCCCACAAAAAAAAATCCTTCAAAAAATTTCGTTTTTGCGAGATTTTAACAGTCGCATACCAATGCCCAGTATTACACCAACTAATACCAATGGTGGGGTCAGTGACTGACCCCACGTATTTTATATTGTTTCTCCAATTAAACTATATAAACTGTATATTTTTGTAATCTTTTTGGCTTAAGGAACTTTATATCAACTTTATTGAATGTATTTTACTTCACAAAAAATTTTTTTGAACAGATAAAAAAAAATAAACATTCTGAGAGAAACAGGTATTCGGATACAACATTACTTGCTGTATTCAAGATTTATGCAAACAAAAACAATATTCAGAATCACACTGCAAACAGCTTCTAATATTTTTTTTATTTTATTAGGTTATTTTACGATGCTTTATCAACATGTTAGGTTATTTAGCGTCGGGATGAGATGAAGGTGATAATACCGGTGAAATTTGTCCGGGGTCCATCACCGAAAGTTATCCAGCATTTGCTCATTTTGAGTTGAGGGAAAACCCCCGAACAAACCTCAACCCGGTAACTTGCCCCGACCGGGAATCGAACCCTGGCCACCTGGTTTCGCGGCCAGACGTGCTAACCGTTACTCCACTAGTGTGGACAGGTTCTAATAGGAATGGATTCTTCTTTCGTCATATGAGCAGAACATATGTACTTATTACATGAAGTACAGGTCTTCATGTATTTGCGGTCCTTACTTCTTGGGCATAAATAACAACCACCTTTGTTTGGAATATTTGTCACTGCATTACGATTTACTTTTCTGTGTGGTACTGAACGTACAGTTCCTCTGCCCACTGCACATTTTTCTTGATTGAAATTATAACCAAGTATACATAAAGCATCTATATACTTTGTGTATAGGCCAACCGAATTTTCAGCACGCTTCTTTATATTTATGATGCAAAGTTGTAGACTCAGTTCTTTCAAAAAAATTTTCCTTCCAGAATCCTTTTTTTTTTTTTTGTACTGTTTAGTCCATTGATCATTAGTTTCACGAAACAATATATATGCATTATATGCTGCAATGTCAATGAGATTGAATAGAACCGCCATTTGCAGTCGCCGCGTTCCTCGACAACAAGAGTATGTTCTTATGCACTTGTCAAGAACATCCACTCCTGCTTTAGTAGAATTGTAGAATAGGATTATATCTGGCTTATCGTCAGTCACCTTCATGTCACAATGTTGCGTGCAAAGGACTGTCACAACTTTTCCTTTCTTTTGGACATTGCTGACCAGGGTGGTATCTTCAGCGAAGGCGAATCTAACTGATCCAGGTTCGGTATTTTTCAAAGAAACGGGGCGAAGCTCTGTCGGTAAATCTCTTCTGTCACTTCGCATGGTGCCAATTGTAGTTACTTTCTCCTTCAATAATTCCGTTGCAAGGAATATGATTATGAATTTCCTGTCCATTGTGATGTTTCGTCCTGATTGTTCCAAGTTAGATATATGAACCAACCTTTTCACTACTTCAGGACCACTGTTATGATTTCTTTGCTCAGATTCAGACTATCCTGCATAAGGGTCTGCTGCGAGGCAGTAGTTTGTGTTGGAATCACGTAACAGGTTTACTTCTATCCCATATTTACCTGGTTTGGTTGGGATATATAAACTAAATGGACAGCGCCCATGAAATGTTATTAGTTCTTCGTCAACAGTGACAGACTCGTTAGGGTTGTAAAACATAGGAAACTTCCTCACCACCATATTCCAAATATCTCTGATAGGAGCAAATTTATCTCTCTTCTTCCGATCTTCATGTGTAACTGAATTATCAAAACACAGACATTTCAGTAACAATCTAAATCTATGTTCTGAAAGTGTATCTCTATACAGTAGAAAATTTTCTCCACTATATAGCTCACGAACACTGTCTTTATTTTGTCGATTCACCCCACAGTTTAGAAGAAGTCCAGTAACACCTAAAATTTCCTCTTGGACAGAATCTTTCGTATTTCGAGTAAATGCATCAACACATGATTGCCTAAGTATGTCCAATCTCTGATTCGTGTGGATCAAAATAATATATAGAGCATCATGATCGAAATTCATACAGAATGCTTCCCTTGGAGTGTCAGACTTCACTCCCGGTTTAGGTCCTCCCTGGGTTCTGATGATGTTAGCGGAGTGACGCCTTCTCTCATTTGTACTGGTTCATTTTTCCATTTATTGCCAGATGTAGCTGTCATATTTCCAGGGGGTTGGTCGTTTTTTGCTTCCGGACGTAGATGCCTTCATACGGGCTGAACTTCTAAAACAATAAGTATTTACATGCATCACGTACGTAACCAGAAACCTATTACTTTCTGACCAGTAGTTTATTTACAAAAAGAAATATAGTGTTATTATACAAAGGAGTGAAGCAAACATCAGGTCTACCTTCTTCTTCCTCCGACTCACTTCTTTCTCTTGAAATATCTTGACCTTTTAGGCTCCTGAATAACATCTTCAGCTTCGCTACAAGAACTGTCAAATATCGCCTCATCAATGTCTGCCTCTGTCATACACTTCTTCTTAGCCATATTTACTGTCAAAGAAATAAATACAACCTCCTGGCTGCAATTATTACTGAAACTTAAATGGATATAAGAAATCCAATGCGCATGTACCCACAACAATCGCTATAACTCAACAATGGACTGCCACCAAAAGTTAATTTTCTGCTACAGTGTGTAGAACACAACAACAAAAAATGTCAGAAAAGCATAGCATAAATTTCCCAGTAATAAAAGAGAAATCATTAAAGATATTCTCTGGGGTCAGTAACTGACCCCCCCCATTGGTATGCGACTGTTAACTATATAAATATCAATAAAATCTACAAATTCCGTGGGATTTGTCTAATTTCTTTAAAAAATGTTAAATTCATGTGGAGTCACCTGTATATAACAACAATTTCACGTTCGCATGCAGAGGAATATGGGTTTGTTTGTGTAAATCGTCCAATTGTAAAAATCGTCGTTTCTTGCGGTAAAAACACGATTTTGTTATAAACGTTAATAAAATCTCTATATTCCAACCGATTGTGCTAATTCTTTCACAGAGTGTTTAGTATACATAATTAAACTGTATTATATCACTGGTTTCGATTTTCCCCACAAAAAAAAATCCTTCAAAAAATTTCGTTTTTGCGAGATTTTAACTATATAAATATCAATAAAATCTACAAATTCCGTGGGATTTGTCTAATTTCTTTAAAAAATGTTAAATTCATGTGGATTCACCTATATATAACAACAATTTCACTTTCGCATGCAGAGGAATATGGGATAGTTTGTGAAAATCGTCAAATTGTAAAAATCGTCGTTTCTTGCGGTAAAAACACGATTTTGCTATAAACGTTAATAAAATCTCTATATTCTAACCGATTGTGCTAATTCTTTGACAGAGTGTTTAGTATACATGATTGAACTGTATTATATCACTGGTTTCGATTTTCCCCACAAAAAAAAAATCCTTCAAAAAATTTCGTTTTTGCGAGATTTTAACTATATAAATATCAATAAAATCTACAAATTCGGGGGGATTTGTCTAATTTCTTAAAAAAATGTTAAATTCATGTGGAGTCGCCTATATATAACAACAATTTCACGTTCGCATGCAGAGGAATATGGGTTTGTTCGTGAAAATCGTCAAATTGTAAAAATCGTCGTTTCTTGCGGTAAAAACACGATTTTGCTATAAACGCTAGTAAAATCTCTATATTCCAACCGATTGTGCTAATTCTTTCACAGAGTGTTTAGTATACATGATTGAACTGTATTATGTCACTGGTTTCGATTTTCCCCACAAAAAAAATCCTTCAAAAAATTTCGTTTTTGCGAGTTTTTTAACTATATAAATATCAATATAATCTACAAATTCCGTGGGATTTGTCTAATTTCTTAAAAAAAATGTTAAATTCATGTGGAGTCACCTGTATATAACAATTTCACGTTCGCATGCTGAGGAATATGGGTTTGTTTGTGTAAATCGTCCAATTGTAAAAATCGTCGTTTCTTGCGGTAAAAACACGATTTTGTTTAAACGTTAATAAAATCTCTCTATTCCAACCGATTGTGCTAATACTTTCACAGAGTGTTTAGTATATATAATTGAACTGTATTATATCACTGGTTTCGATTTTCCCCACAAAAAAAAATCCTTCAAAAAATTTCGTTTTTGCGAGATTTTAACTATATAAATATCAATAAAATCTACAAATTCCGTGGGATTTGTCTAATTTCTTAAAAAAATGTTAAATTCATGTGGAGTCACCTGTATATAACAACAATTTCACGTTCGCATGCAGAGGAATATGGGTTTGTTTATGTAAATCGTCCAATTGTAAAAATCGTCGTTTCTTGCGGTAAAAACACGATTTTGTTATAAACGTTAATAAAATCTCTATATTCCAACCGATTGTGCTAATTCTTTCACAGAGTGTGTAGTATACATAATTGAACTGTATTATATCACTGGTTTCGATTTTCCCCACAAAAAAAATCCTTCAAAAAATTTCGTTTTTGCGAGATTTTAACTATATAAATATCAATAAAATCTACAAATTCCGGGGGATTTGTCTAATTTCTTAAAAAAATGTTAAATTCATGTGGAGTCACCTATATATAACAACAATTTCACGTTCGCATGCTGAGGAATATGGGTTTGTTTGTGAAAATGGTCAAATTGTAAAAATCGTTGATTCTTGCAGTAAAAACACGATTTTGCTATAAACGTTAATAAAATCTCTATATTCCAACCGATTGTGCTAATTCTTTCACAGAGTGTTTAGTATACATGATTGAACTGTATTATGTCACTGGTTTCGAATTTCCCCACAAAAAAAAATCCTTCAAAAAATTTCGTTTTTTCGAGTTTTTTAACTATATAAATATCAATATAATCTACAAATTCGGTGGGATTTGTCTAATTTCTTAAAAAAATGTTAAATTCATGTGGATTCACCTATATATAACAATTTCACGTTCGCATGCAGAGGAATATGGGTTTGTTGGTGTAAATCGTCCAATTGTAAAAATCGTCTTTTCTTGCGGTAAAAACACGATTTTGCTATAAACATTAATAAAATCTCTATATTCCAACCGATTGTGCTAATTATTGGACAGAGTGTTTAGTATACATGATTGAACTGTATTATATCACTGGTTTCGATTTTCCCCACAAAAAAAAAATCCTTCAAAAAATTTTGTTTTTGCGAGATTTTAACTATATAAATATCAATAAAATCTACAAATTCCGGGGGATTTGTCTAATTTCTTAAAAAAATGTTAAATTCATGTGGAGTCACCTATATATAACAACAATTTCACGTTCGCATGCAGAGGAATATGGGTTTGTTCGTAAAAATCGTCAAATTGTAAAATTCGTCGTTTCTTGCGGTAAAAACACGATTTTGCTATAAACGCTAATAAAATCTCTATATTCCAACCGATTGTGCTAATTCTTTCACAGAGTGTTTAGTATACATAATTGAACTGTATTATGTCTCTGGTTTCGATTTTCCCCACAAAAAAAAATCCTTCAAAAAATTTCGTTTTTGCGAGTTTTTTAACTATATAAATATCAATATAATATACAAATTCCGTGGGATTTGTCTAATTTCTTAAAAAAATGTTAAATTCATGTGGAGTCACCTGTATATAACAACAATTTCACGTTCGCATGCAGAGGAATATGGGTTTGGTTGTGTAAATCGTCCAATTGTAAAAATCGTCGTTTCTTGCGGTAAAAACACGATTTTGTTATAAACGTTAATAAAATCTCTATATTCCAACCGATTGTGCTAATTCTTTCACAGAGTGTTTAGTATACATAATTAAACTGTATTATATCACTGGTTTCGATTTTCCCCACAACAAAAAATCCTTCAAAAAATTTCGTTTTTGCGAGATTTTAACTATATAAATATCAATAAAATCTACAAATTCCGTGGGATTTGTCTAATTTCTTTAAAAAATGTTAAATTCATGTGGATTCACCTATATATAACAACAATTTCACTTTCGCATGCAGAGGAATATGGGTTTGTTTGTTTAAATCGTCCAATTGTAAAAATCGTCGTTTCTTGCGGTAAAAACACGATTTTGCTATAAACGTTAATAAAATCTCTATATTCCAACCGATTGTGCTAATTCTTTGACAGAGTGTTTAGTATACATGATTCAACTGTATTATATCACTGGTTTCGATTTTCCCCACAAAAAAAAAATCCTTCAAAAAATTTCGTTTTTGCGAGATTTTAACTATATAAATATCAATAAAATCTACAAATTCCGTGGGATTTGTCTAATTTCTTAAAAAAATGTTAAATTCATGTGGAGTCACCTGCTTATAACAACAATTTCACGTTCGCATGCAGAGGAATATGGGTTTGTTTGTGTAAATCGTCCAATTGTAAAAATCGTCGTTTCTAGCGGTAAAAACACGATTTTGTTATAAACTTTAATAAAATCTCTATATTCCAACCGATTGTGCTAATTCTTTCACAGAGTGTTTAGTATACATAATTGAACTGTATTATATCACTGGTTTCGATTTTCCCCACAAAAAAAAATCCTTCAAAAAATTTCGTTTTTGCGAGATTTTAACTATATAAATATCAATAAAATCTACAAATTCCGTGGGATTTGTCTAATTTCTTTAAAAAATGTTAAATTCTTGTGGTCTCACCTATATATGACAACAATTTCACTTTCGCATGCAGAGGAATATGGGTTTGTTTGTTTAAATCGTCCAATTGTAAAAATCGTCGTTTCTTGCGGTAAAAACACGATTTTGCTATAAACGTTAATAAAATCTCTATATTCCAACCGATTGTGCTAATTCTTTGACAGAGTGTTTAGTATACATGATTCAACTGTATTATATCACTGGTTTCGATTTTCCCCACAAAAAAAAAATCCTTCAAAAAATTTCGTTTTTGCGAGATTTTAACTATATAAATATCAATAAAATCTTCAAATTCCGTGGGATTTGTCTAATTTCTTAAAAAAATGTTAAATTCATGTGGAGTCACCTGCATATAACAACAATTAAACGTTCGCATGCAGAGGAATATGGGTTTGTTTGTGTAAATCGTCCAATTGTAAAAATCGTCGTTTCTAGCGGTAAAAACACGATTTTGTTATAAACTTTAATAAAATCTCTATATTCCAACCGATTGTGCTAATACTTTCACAGAGTGTTTAGTATACATATCTGAACTGTATTATATCACTGGTTTCGATTTTCCCCACAAAAAAAAATCCTTCAAAAAATTTCGTTTTTGCGAGATTTTAACTATATAAATATCAATAAAATCTACAAATTACGTGGGATTTGTCTAATTTCTTAAAAAAAAGGTTAAATTCATGTGGATTCAACTATATATAACAACAATTTCACGTTCGCATGCAGAGGAATATGGGTTTGTTTGTGTAAATCGTCCAATTGTAAAAATCGTCGTTTCTTGCGGTAAAAACACGATTTTGCTATAAACATTAATAAAATCTCTATATTCCAACCGATTGTGCTAATTCTTGGACAGAGTGTTTAGTATACATGATTGAACTGTATTATATCACTGGTTTCGATTTTCCCCTCAAAAAAAATCCTTCAAAAAATTTCGTTTTTGCGAGATTTTAACTATATAAATATCAATAAAATCTACAAATTCCGGGGGATTTGTCTAATTTCTTAAAAAAATGTTAAATTCATGTGGATTCACCTACATATAACAACAATTTCACATTCGCATGCAGAGGAATATGGGTTTGTTCGTGAAAATCGTCAAATTGTAAAAATCGTCGTTTCTTGCGGTAAAAACACGATTTTGCTATAAACGCTAATAAAATCTCTATATTCCAACCGATTGTGCTAATTCTTTCACAGAGTGTTTAGTATACATGATTGAACTGTATTATGTCACTGGTTTCGATTTTCCCCACAAAAAAAATCCTTCAAAAAATTTCGTTTTTGCGAGTTTTTTAACTATATAAATATCAATATAATCTACAAATTCCGTGGGATTTGTCTAATTTCTTAAAAAAATGTTAAATTCATGTGGAGTCACCTGTATATAACAACAATTTCACGTTCGCATGCTGAGGAATATGGGTTTGTTTGTGTAAATTGTCCAATTGTAAAAATCGTCGTTTCTTGCGGTAAAAACACGATTTTGTTTAAACGTTAATAAAATCTCTCTATTCCAACCGATTGTGCTAATTCTTTCACAGAGTGTTTAGTATACATAATTGAACTGTATTATATCACTGGTTTCGATTTTCCCCACAAAAAAAAATCCTTCAAAAAATTTCGTTTTTGCGAGATTTTAACTATATAAATATCAATAAAATCTACAAATTCCGTGGGATTTGTCTAATTTCTTTAAAAAATGTTAAATTCATGTGGATTCACCTATATATAACAACAATTTCACTTTCGCATGCAGAGGAATATGGGATAGTTTGTGAAAATCGTCAAATTGTAAAAATCGTCGTTTCTTGCGGTAAAAACACGATTTTGCTATAAACGTTAATAAAATCTCTATATTCTAACCGATTGTGCTAATTCTTTGACAGAGTGTTTAGTATACATGATTCAACTGTATTATATCACTGGTTTCGATTTTCCCCACAAAAAAAAAATCCTTCAAAAAATTTCGTTTTTGCGAGATTTTAACTATATAAATATCAATAAAATCTACAAATTCGGGGGGATTTGTCTAATTTCTTAAAAAAATGTTAAATTCATGTGGAGTCGCCTATATATAACAACAATTTCACGTTCGCATGCAGAGGAATATGGGTTTGTTCGTGAAAATCGTCAAATTGTAAAAATCGTCGTTTCTTGCGGTAAAAACACGATTTTGCTATAAACGCTAGTAAAATCTCTATATTCCAACCGATTGTGCTAATTCTTTCACAGAGTGTTTAGTATACATGATTGAACTGTATTATGTCACTGGTTTCGATTTTCCCCACAAAAAAAATCCTTCAAAAAATTTCGTTTTTGCGAGTTTTTTAACTATATAAATATCAATATAATCTACAAATTCCGTGGGATTTGTCTAATTTCTTAAAAAAATGTTAAATTCATGTGGAGTCACCTGTATATAACAACAATTTCACGTTCGCATGCTGAGGAATATGGGTTTGTTTGTGTAAATCGTCCAATTGTAAAAATCGTCGTTTCTTGCGGTAAAAACACGATTTTGTTTAAACGTTAATAAAATCTCTCTATTCCAACCGATTGTGCTAATACTTTCACAGAGTGTTTAGTATATATAATTGAACTGTATTATATCACTGGTTTCGATTTTCCCCACAAAAAAAAATCCTTCAAAAAATTTCGTTTTTGCGAGATTTTAACTATATAAATATCAATAAAATCTACAAATTCCGTGGGATTTGTCTAATTTCTTAAAAAAATGTTAAATTCATGTGGAGTCACCTGTATATAACAACAATTTCACGTTCGCATGCAGAGGAATATGGGTTTGTTTATGTAAATCGTCCAATTGTAAAAATCGTCGTTTCTTGCGGTAAAAACACGATTTTGTTATAAACGTTAATAAAATCTCTATATTCCAACCGATTGTGCTAATTCTTTCACAGAGTGTGTAGTATACATAATTGAACTGTATTATATCACTGGTTTCGATTTTCCCCACAAAAAAAATCCTTCAAAAAATTTCGTTTTTGCGAGATTTTAACTATATAAATATCAATAAAATCTACAAATTCCGGGGGATTTGTCTAATTTCTTAAAAAAATGTTAAATTCATGTGGAGTCACCTATATATAACAACAATTTCACGTTCGCATGCTGAGGAATATGGGTTTGTTTGTGAAAATGGTCAAATTGTAAAAATCGTTGATTCTTGCAGTAAAAACACGATTTTGCTATAAACGTTAATAAAATCTCTATATTCCAACCGATTGTGCTAATTCTTTCACAGAGTGTTTAGTATACATGATTGAACTGTATTATGTCACTGGTTTCGAATTTCCCCACAAAAAAAAATCCTTCAAAAAATTTCGTTTTTTCGAGTTTTTTAACTATACAAATATCAATATAATCTACAAATTCGGTGGGATTTGTCTAATTTCTTAAAAAAATGTTAAATTCATGTGGATTCACCTATATATAACAATTTCACGTTCGCATGCAGAGGAATATGGGTTTGTTGGTGTAAATCGTCCAATTGTAAAAATCGTCTTTTCTTGCGGTAAAAACACGATTTTGCTATAAACATTAATAAAATCTCTATATTCCAACCGATTGTGCTAATTATTGGACAGAGTGTTTAGTATACATGATTGAACTGTATTATATCACTGGTTTCGATTTTCCCCACAAAAAAAAAATCCTTCAAAAAATTTTGTTTTTGCGAGATTTTAACTATATAAATATCAATAAAATCTACAAATTCCGGGGGATTTGTCTAATTTCTTAAAAAAATGTTAAATTCATGTGGAGTCACCTATATATAACAACAATTTCACGTTCGCATGCAGAGGAATATGGGTTTGTTCGTAAAAATCGTCAAATTGTAAAAATCGTCGTTTCCTGCGGTAAAAACACGATTTTGCTATAAACGCTAATAAAATCTCTATATTCCAACCGATTGTGCTAATTCTTTCACAGAGTGTTTAGTATACATAATTGAACTGTATTATGTCTCTGGTTTCGATTTTCCCCACAAAAAAAAATCCTTCAAAAAATTTCGTTTTTGCGAGTTTTTTAACTATATAAATATCAATATAATATACAAATTCCGTGGGATTTGTCTAATTTCTTAAAAAAATGTTAAATTCATGTGGAGTCACCTGTATATAACAACAATTTCACGTTCGCATGCAGAGGAATATGGGTTTGGTTGTGTAAATCGTCCAATTGTAAAAATCGTCGTTTCTTGCGGTAAAAACACGATTTTGTTATAAACGTTAATAAAATCTCTATATTCCAACCGATTGTGCTAATTCTTTCACAGAGTGTTTAGTATACATAATTAAACTGTATTATATCACTGGTTTCGATTTTCCCCACAACAAAAAATCCTTCAAAAAATTTCGTTTTTGCGAGATTTTAACTATATAAATATCAATAAAATCTACAAATTCCGTGGGATTTGTCTAATTTCTTTAAAAAATGTTAAATTCATGTGGATTCACCTATATATAACAACAATTTCACTTTCGCATGCAGAGGAATATGGGTTTGTTTGTTTAAATCGTCCAATTGTAAAAATCGTCGTTTCTTGCGGTAAAAACACGATTTTGCTATAAACGTTAATAAAATCTCTATATTCCAACCGATTGTGCTAATTCTTTGACAGAGTGTTTAGTATACATGATTCAACTGTATTATATCACTGGTTTCGATTTTCCCCACAAAAAAAAAATCCTTCAAAAAATTTCGTTTTTGCGAGATTTTAACTATATAAATATCAATAAAATCTACAAATTCCGTGGGATTTGTCTAATTTCTTAAAAAAATGTTAAATTCATGTGGAGTCACCTGCTTATAACAACAATTTCACGTTCGCATGCAGAGGAATATGGGTTTGTTTGTGTAAATCGTCCAATTGTAAAAATCGTCGTTTCTAGCGGTAAAAACACGATTTTGTTATAAACTTTAATAAAATCTCTATATTCCAACCGATTGTGCTAATTCTTTCACAGAGTGTTTAGTATACATAATTGAACTGTATTATATCACTGGTTTCGATTTTCCCCACAAAAAAAAATCCTTCAAAAAATTTCGTTTTTGCGAGATTTTAACTATATAAATATCAATAAAATCTACAAATTCCGTGGGATTTGTCTAATTTCTTTAAAAAATGTTAAATTCTTGTGGTCTCACCTATATATGACAACAATTTCACTTTCGCATGCAGAGGAATATGGGTTTGTTTGTTTAAATCGTCCAATTGTAAAAATCGTCGTTTCTTGCGGTAAAAACACGATTTTGCTATAAACGTTAATAAAATCTCTATATTCCAACCGATTGTGCTAATTCTTTGACAGAGTGTTTAGTATACATGATTCAACTGTATTATATCACTGGTTTCGATTTTCCCCACAAAAAAAAAATCCTTCAAAAAATTTCGTTTTTGCGAGATTTTAACTATATAAATATCAATAAAATCTTCAAATTCCGTGGGATTTGTCTAATTTCTTTAAAAAATGTTAAATTCATGTGGAGTCACCTGCATATAACAACAATTAAACGTTCGCATGCAGAGGAATATGGGTTTGTTTGTGTAAATCGTCCAATTGTAAAAATCGTCGTTTCTAGCGGTAAAAACACGATTTTGTTATAAACTTTAATAAAATCTCTATATTCCAACCGATTGTGCTAATACTTTCACAGAGTGTTTAGTATACATAACTGAACTGTATTATATCACTGGTTTCGATTTTCCCCACAAAAAAAAATCCTTCAAAAAATTTCGTTTTTGCGAGATTTTAACTATATAAATATCAATAAAATCTACAAATTCCGTGGGATTTGTCTAATTTCTTAAAAAAAAGGTTAAATTCATGTGGATTCAACTATATATAACAACAATTTCACGTTCGCATGCAGAGGAATATGGGTTTGTTTGTGTAAATCGTCCAATTGTAAAAATCGTCGTTTCTTGCGGTAAAAACACGATTTTGCTATAAACATTAATAAAATCTCTATATTCCAACCGATTGTGCTAATTCTTGGACAGAGTGTTTAGTATACATGATTGAACTGTATTATATCACTGGTTTCGATTTTCCCCACAAAAAAAATCCTTCAAAAAATTTCGTTTTTGCGAGATTTTAACTATATAAATATCAATAAAATCTACAAATTCCGGGGGATTTGTCTAATTTCTTAAAAAAATGTTAAATTCATGTGGATTCACCTACATATAACAACAATTTCACATTCGCATGCAGAGGAATATGGGTTTGTTCGTGAAAATCGTCAAATTGTAAAAATCGTCGTTTCTTGCGGTAAAAACACGATTTTGCTATAAACGCTAATAAAATCTCTATATTCCAACCGATTGTGCTAATTCTTTCACAGAGTGTTTAGTATACATGATTGAACTGTATTATGTCACTGGTTTCGATTTTCCCCACAAAAAAAATCCTTCAAAAAATTTCGTTTTTGCGAGTTTTTTAACTATATAAATATCAATATAATCTACAAATTCCGTGGGATTTGTCTAATTTCTTAAAAAAATGTTAAATTCATGTGGAGTCACCTGTATATAACAACAATTTCACGTTCGCATGCTGAGGAATATGGGTTTGTTTGTGTAAATTGTCCAATTGTAAAAATCGTCGTTTCTTGCGGTAAAAACACGATTTTGTTTAAACGTTAATAAAATCTCTCTATTCCAACCGATTGTGCTAATTCTTTCACAGAGTGTTTAGTATACATAATTGAACTGTATTATATCACTGGTTTCGATTTTCCCCACAAAAAAAATCCTTCAAAAAATTTCGTTTTTGCGAGATTTTAACTATATAAATATCAATAAAATCTACAAATTCCGGGGGATTTTGTCTAATTTCTTAAAAAAATGTTAAATTCATGTGGAGTCACCTATATATAACAACAATTTCACGTTCGCATGCAGAGGAATTTGGGTTTGTTTGTGAAAATGGTCAAATTGTAAAAATCGTTGATTCTTGCGGTAAAAACACGATTTTGCTATAAACGTTAATAAAATCTCTATATTCCAACCGATTGTGCTAATTCTTTCACAGAGTGTTTAGTATACATGATTGAACTGTATTATATCACTGGTTTCGATTTTCCCCACAAAAAAAAATCCTTCAAAAAATTTCGTTTTTGCGAGATTTTAACTATATAAATATCAATAAAATCTACAAATTCCGTGGGATTTGTCTAATTTCTTAAAAAAATGTTAAATTCATGTGGATTCACCTATATATAACAACAATTTCACGTTCGCATGCAGAGGAATATGGGTTTGTTTATGTAAATCGTCCAATTGTAAAAATCGTCGTTTCTTGCTGTAAAAACACGATTTTGCTATAAACGTTAATAAAATCTCTATATTCCACCGATTGTGCTAATTCTTTGACAGAGTGTTTAGTATACATGATTGAACTGTATTATATCACTGGTTTCGATTTTCCCCACAAAAAAAAAATCCTTCAAAAAATTTCGTTTTTGCGAGATTATTAACTATATAAATATCAATAAAATCTACAAATTCCGTGGGATTTGTCTAATTTCTTAAAAAAATGTTAAATTCATGTGGATTCACCTATATATAACAACAATTTCACGTTCGCATGCAGAGGAATATGGGTTTGTTTGTGTAAATCGTCCAATTGTAAAAATCGTCGTTTCTTGCGGTAAAAACACGATTTTGCTATAAACATTAATAAAATCTCTATATTCCAACCGATTGTGCTAATTCTTGGACAGAGTGTTTAGTATACATGATTGAACTGTATTATATCACTGGTTTCGATTTTCCCCACAAAAAAAATCCTTCAAAAAATTTCGTTTTTGCGAGATTTTAACTATATAAATATCAATAAAATCTACAAATTCCGGGGGATTTGTCTAATTTCTTAAAAAAATGTTAAATTCATGTGGAGTCACCTATATATAACAACAATTTCACGTTCGCATGCAGAGGAATATGGGTTTGTTTGTGAAAATGGTCAAATTGTAAAAATCGTTGATTCTTGCAGTAAAAACACGATTTTGCTATAAACGTTAATAAAATCTCTATATTCCAACCGATTGTGCTAATTCTTTCACAGAGTGTTTAGTATACATGATTGAACTGTATTATGTCACTGGTTTCGAATTTCCCCACAAAAAAAAATCCTTCAAAAAATTTCGTTTTTTCGAGTTTTTTAACTATATAAATATCAATATAATCTACAAATTCGGTGGGATTTGTCTAATTTCTTAAAAAAATGTTAAATTCATGTGGATTCACCTATATATAACAATTTCACGTTCGCATGCAGAGGAATATGGGTTTGTTGGTGTAAATCGTCCAATTGTAAAAATCGTCTTTTCTTGCGGTAAAAACACGATTTTGCTATAAACATTAATAAAATCTCTATATTCCAACCGATTGTGCTAATTATTGGACAGAGTGTTTAGTATACATGATTGAACTGTATTATATCACTGGTTTCGATTTTCCCCACAAAAAAAAAATCCTTCAAAAAATTTTGTTTTTGCGAGATTTTAACTATATAAATATCAATAAAATCTACAAATTCCGGGGGATTTGTCTAATTTCTTAAAAAAATGTTAAATTCATGTGGAGTCACCTATATATAACAACAATTTCACGTTCGCATGCAGAGGAATATGGGTTTGTTCGTGAAAATCGTCAAATTGTAAAAATCGTCGTTTCTTGCGGTAAAAACACGATTTTGCTATAAACGCTAATAAAATCTCTATATTCCAACCGATTGTGCTAATTCTTTCACAGAGTGTTTAGTATACATGATTGAACTGTATTATGTCTCTGGTTTCGATTTTCCCCACAAAAAAAAATCCTTCAAAAAATTTCGTTTTTGCGAGTTTTTTAACTATATAAATATCAATATAATATACAAATTCCGTGGGATTTGTCTAATTTCTTAAAAAAATGTTAAATTCATGTGGAGTCACCTGTATATAACAACAATTTCACGTTCGCATGCAGAGGAATATGGGTTTGGTTGTGTAAATCGTCCAATTGTAAAAATCGTCGTTTCTTGCGGTAAAAACACGATTTTGTTATAAACGTTAATAAAATCTCTATATTCCAACCGATTGTGCTAATTCTTTCACAGAGTGTTTAGTATACATAATTAAACTGTATTATATCACTGGTTTCGATTTTCCCCACAAAAAAAAATCCTTCAAAAAATTTACTTTTTTGCGAGATTTTAACTATATAAATATCAATAAAATCTACAAATTCCGTGGGATTTGTCTAATTTCTTTAAAAAATGTTAAATTCATGTGGATTCACCTATATATAACAACAATTTCACTTTCGCATGCAGAGGAATATGGGTTTGTTTGTTTAAATCGTCCAATTGTAAAAATCGTCGTTTCTTGCGGTAAAAACACGATTTTGCTATAAACGTTAATAAAATCTCTATATTCCAACCGATTGTGCTAATTCTTTGACAGAGTGTTTAGTATACATGATTCAACTGTATTATATCACTGGTTTCGATTTTCCCCACAAAAAAAAAATCCTTCAAAAAATTTCGTTTTTGCGAGATTTTAACTATATAAATATCAATAAAATCTACAAATTCCGTGGGATTTGTCTAATTTCTTAAAAAAATGTTAAATTCATGTGGAGTCACCTGCTTATAACAACAATTTCACGTTCGCATGCAGAGGAATATGGGTTTGTTTGTGTAAATCGTCCAATTGTAAAAATCGTCGTTTCTAGCGGTAAAAACACGATTTTGTTATAAACTTTAATAAAATCTCTATATTCCAACCGATTGTGCTAATTCTTTCACAGAGTGTTTAGTATACATAATTGAACTGTATTATATCACTGGTTTCGATTTTCCCCACAAAAAAAAATCCTTCAAAAAATTTCGTTTTTGCGAGATTTTAACTATATAAATATCAATAAAATCTACAAATTCCGTGGGATTTGTCTAATTTCTTTAAAAAATGTTAAATTCTTGTGGTCTCACCTATATATGACAACAATTTCACTTTCGCATGCAGAGGAATATGGGTTTGTTTGTTTAAATCGTCCAATTGTAAAAATCGTCGTTTCTTGCGGTAAAAACACGATTTTGCTATAAACGTTAATAAAATCTCTATATTCCAACCGATTGTGCTAATTCTTTGACAGAGTGTTTAGTATACATGATTCAACTGTATTATATCACTGGTTTCGATTTTCCCCACAAAAAAAAAATCCTTCAAAAAATTTCGTTTTTGCGAGATTTTAACTATATAAATATCAATAAAATCTTCAAATTCCGTGGGATTTGTCTAATTTCTTAAAAAAATGTTAAATTCATGTGGAGTCACCTGCATATAACAACAATTAAACGTTCGCATGCAGAGGAATATGGGTTTGTTTGTGTAAATCGTCCAATTGTAAAAATCGTCGTTTCTAGCGGTAAAAACACGATTTTGTTATAAACTTTAATAAAATCTCTATATTCCAACCGATTGTGCTAATACTTTCACAGAGTGTTTAGTATACATAACTGAACTGTATTATATCACTGGTTTCGATTTTCCCCACAAAAAAAAATCCTTCAAAAAATTTCGTTTTTGCGAGATTTTAACTATATAAATATCAATAAAATCTACAAATTCCGTGGGATTTGTCTAATTTCTTAAAAAAATGTTAAATTCATGTGGATTCACCTATATATAACAACAATTTCACGTTCGCATGCAGAGGAATATGGGTTTGTTTGTGTAAATCGTCCAATTGTAAAAATCGTCGTTTCTTGCGGTAAAAACACGATTTTGCTATAAACATTAATAAAATCTCTATATTCCAACCGATTGTTCTAATTCTTGGACAGAGTGTTTAGTATACATGATTGAACTGTATTATATCACTGGTTTCGATTTTCCCCACAAAAAAAATCCTTCAAAAAATTTCGTTTTTGCGAGATTTTAACTATATAAACATCAATAAAATCTACAAATTCCGGGGGATTTGTCTAATTTCTTAAAAAAATGTTAAATTCATGTGGATTCACCTACATATAACAACAATTTCACATTCGCATGCAGAGGAATATGGGTTTGTTCGTGAAAATCGTCAAATTGTAAAAATCGTCGTTTCTTGCGGTAAAAACACGATTTTGCTATAAACGCTAATAAAATCTCTATATTCCAACCGATTGTGCTAATTCTTTCACAGAGTGTTTAGTATACATGATTGAACTGTATTATGTCACTGGTTTCGATTTTCCCCACAAAAAAAATCCTTCAAAAAATTTCGTTTTTGCGAGTTTTTTAACTATATAAATATCAATATAATCTACAAATTCCGTGGGATTTGTCTAATTTCTTAAAAAAATGTTAAATTCATGTGGAGTCACCTGTATATAACAACAATTTCACGTTCGCATGCTGAGGAATATGGGTTTGTTTGTGTAAATTGTCCAATTGTAAAAATCGTCGTTTCTTGCGGTAAAAACACGATTTTGTTTAAACGTTAATAAAATCTCTCTATTCCAACCGATTGTGCTAATTCTTTCACAGAGTGTTTAGTATACATAATTGAACTGTATTATATTACTGGTTTCGATTTTCCCCACAAAAAAAAATCCTTCAAAAAATTTCGTTTTTGCGAGATTTTAACTATATAAATATCAATAAAATCTACAAATTCCGGGGGATTTTGTCTAATTTCTTAAAAAAATGTTAAATTCATGTGGAGTCACCTATATATAACAACAATTTCACGTTCGCATGCAGAGGAATTTGGGTTTGTTTGTGAAAATGGTCAAATTGTAAAAATCGTTGATTCTTGCGGTAAAAACACGATTTTGCTATAAACGTTAATAAAATCTCTATATTCCAACCGATTGTGCTAATTCTTTCACAGAGTGTTTAGTATACATGATTGAACTGTATTATATCACTGGTTTCGATTTTCCCCACAAAAAAAAAATCCTTCAAAAAATTTCGTTTTTGCGAGATTTTAACTATATAAATATCAATAAAATCTACAAATTCCGTGGGATTTGTCTAATTTCTTAAAAAAATGTTAAATTCATGTGGATTCACCTATATATAACAACAATTTCACGTTCGCATGCAGAGGAATATGGGTTTGTTTGTGTAAATCGTCCAATTGTAAAAATCGTCGTTTCTTGCTGTAAAAACACGATTTTGCTATAAACGTTAATAAAATCTCTATATTCCACCGATTGTGCTAATTCTTTGACAGAGTGTTTAGTATACATGATTGAACTGTATTATATCACTGGTTTCGATTTTCCCCACAAAAAAAAAATCCTTCAAAAAATTTCGTTTTTGCGAGATTATTAACTATATAAATATCAATAAAATCTACAAATTCCGTGGGATTTGTCTAATTTCTTAAAAAAATGTTAAATTCATGTGGATTCACCTATATATAACAACAATTTCACGTTCGCATGCAGAGGAATATGGGTTTGTTTGTGTAAATCGTCCAATTGTAAAAATCGTCGTTTCTTGCGGTAAAAACACGATTTTGCTATAAACATTAATAAAATCTCTATATTCCAACCGATTGTGCTAATTCTTGGACAGAGTGTTTAGTATACATGATTGAACTGTATTATATCACTGGTTTCGATTTTCCCCACAAAAAAAATCCTTCAAAAAATTTCGTTTTTGCGAGATTTTAACTATATAAATATCAATAAAATCTACAAATTCCGGGGGATTTGTCTAGTTTCTTAAAAAAATGTTAAATTCATGTGGATTCACCTACATATAACAACAATTTCACGTTCGCATGCAGAGGAATATGGGTTTGTTCGTGAAAATCGTCAAATTGTAAAAATCGTCGTTTCTTGCGGTAAAAACACGATTTTGCTATAAACGCTAATAAAATCTCTATATTCCAACCGATTGTGCTAATTCTTTCACAGAGTGTTTAGTATACATGATTGAACTGTATTATGTCACTGGTTTCGATTTTCCCCACAAAAAAAATCCTTCAAAAAATTTCGTTTTTGCGAGTTTTTTAACTATATAAATATCAATATAATCTACAAATTCCGTGGGATTTGTCTAATTTCTTAAAAAAATGTTAAATTCATGTGGAGTCACCTGTATATAACAACAATTTCACGTTCGCATGCTGAGGAATATGGGTTTGTTTGTGTAAATTGTCCAATTGTAAAAATCGTCGTTTCTTGCGGTAAAAACACGATTTTGTTTAAACGTTAATAAAATCTCTCTATTCCAACCGATTGTGCTAATTCTTTCACAGAGTGTTTAGTATACATGATTGAACTGTATTATGTCACTGGTTTCGAATTTCCCCACAAAAAAAAATCCTTCAAAAAATTTCGTTTTTTCGAGTTTTTTAACTATATAAATATCAATATAATCTACAAATTCGGTGGGATTTGTCTAATTTCTTAAAAAAATGTTAAATTCATGTGGATTCACCTATATATAACAACAATTTCACGTTCGCATGCGGAGGAATTAGGGTTTGTTTGTGTAAATCGTCCAATTGTAAAAATCGTCGTTTCTTGCGGTAAAAACACGATTTTGCTATAAACGTTAATAAAATCTCTATATTCCAACCGATTGTGCTAATTCTTTGACAGAGTGTTTAGTATACATGATTGAAATGTATTATATCACTGGTTTCGATTTTCCCCACAAAAAAAAATCCTTCAAAAAATTTCGTTTTTGCGAGATTATTAACTATATAAATATTTATAAAATATACAAATTCCGTGGGATTTGTCTAATTTCTTAAAAAAATGTTAAATTCATGTGGAGTCACCTGTATATAACAACAATTTCACGTTCGCATGCAGAGGAATATGGGTTTGTTTGTGTAAATCGTCCAATTGTAAAAATCGTCGTTTCTTGCGGTAAAAACACGATTTTGTTATAAACGTTAATAAAATCTCTATATTCCAATCGATTGTGCTAATTCTTTCACAGAGTGTTTAGTATACATGATTGAACTGTATTATGTCACTGGTTTCGATTTTCCCCACAAAAAAAATCCTTCAAAAAATTTCGTTTTTGCGAGTTTTTTTAACTATATAAATATCAATAAAATCTACAAATTCTGTGGGATTTGTCTAATTTCTTAAAAAAATGTTAAATTCATGTGGATTCACCTATATATAACAACAATTTCACTTTCGCATGCAGAGGAATATGGGTTTGTTTGTGTAAATCGTCCAATTGTAAAAATCGTCGTTTCTTGCGGTAAAAACACGATTTTGCTATAATCGTTAATAAAATCTCTATATTCCAACCGATTGTGCTAATTCTTTGACAGAGTGTTTAGTATACATGATTGAACTGTATTATATCACTGGTTTCGATTTTCCCCACAAAAAAAAATCCTTCAAAAAATTTCGTTTTTGCGAGATTTTAACTATATAAATATCAATAAAATCTACAAATTCCGTGGGATTTATCTAATTTCTTAAAAAAATGTTAAATTCATGTGGATTCACCTATATATAACAATTTCACGTTCGCATGCAGAGGAATATGGGTTTGTTGGTGTAAATCGTCCAATTGTAAAAATCGTCGTTTCTTGCGGTAAAAACACGATTTTGTTATAAACGTTAATAAAATCTCTATATTCCAACCGATTGTGCTAATTCTTGGACAGAGTGTTTAGTATACATGATTGAACTGTATTATATCACTGCTTTCGATTTTCCCCACAAAAAAAAATCCTTCAAAAAATTTCGTTTTTGCGAGATTTTAACTATATAAATATCAATAAAATCTACAAATTCCGGGGGATTTGTCTAATTTCTTAAAAAAATGTTAAATTCATGTGGATTCACCTATATATAACAATTTCACGTTCGCATGCAGAGGAATATGGGTTTGTTGGTGTAAATCGTCCAATTGTAAAAATCGTCGTTTCTTGCGCTAAAAACACGATTTTGCTATAAACATTAATAAAATCTCTATATTCCAACCGATTGTGCTAATTCTTGGACAGAGTGTTTAGTATACATGATTGAACTGTATTATATCACTGGTTTCGATTTTCCCCACAAAAAAAAAATCCTTCAAAAAATTTCGTTTTTGCGAGATTTTAACTATATAAATATCAATAAAATCTACAAATTCCGGGGGATTTGTCTAATTTCTTAAAAAAATGTTAAATTCATGTGGAGTCACCTATATATAACAACAATTTCACTTTCGCATGCAGAGGAATATGGGTTTGTTTGTGTAAATCGTCCAATTGTAAAAATCGTCGTTTCTTGCGGTAAAAACACGATTTTGCTATAATCGTTAATAAAATCTCTATATTCCAACCGATTGTGCTAATTCTTTCACAGAGTGTTTAGTATACATGATTGAACTGTATTATGTCTCTGGTTTCGATTTTCCCCACAAAAAAAAAAATCCTTCAAAAAATTTCGTTTTTGCGAGTTTTTTAACTATATAAATATCAATATAATCTACAAATTCCGTGGGATTTGTCTAATTTCTTAAAAAAATGTTAAATTCATGTGGAGTCACCTGTATATAACAATTTCACGTTCGCATGCTGAGGAATATGGGTTTGTATGTGTAAATCGTCCAATTGTAAAAATCGTCGTTTCTTGCGGTAAAAACACGATTTTGTTTAAACGTTAATAAAATCTCTATATTCCAACCGATTGTGCTAATCCATTCACAGAGTGTTTAGTATACATAATTGAACTGTATTATATCACTGGTTTCGATTTGCCCCACAAAAAAAAATCCTTCAAAAAATTTCGTTTTTGCGAGATTTTACCTATATAAATATCAATAAAATCTACAAATTCCGTGGGATTTGTCTAATTTCTTTAAAAAATGTTAAATTCATGTGGAGTCACCTGTATATAACAACAATTTCACGTTCGCATGCAGAGGAATATGGGTTTGGTTGTGTAAATCGTCCAATTGTAAAAATCGTCGTTTCTTGCGGTAAAAACACGATTTTGTTATAAACGTTAATAAAATCTCTATATTCCAACCGATTGTGCTAATTCTTTCACAGAGTGTTTAGTATACATAATTAAACTGTATTATATCACTGGTTTCGATTTTCCCCACAAAAAAAAATCCTTCAAAAAATTTCGTTTTTGCGAGATTTTAACTATATAAATATCAATAAAATCTACAAATTCCGTGGGATTTGTCTAATTTCTTAAAAAAATGTTAAATTCATGTGGAGTCACCTGCATATAACAACAATTTCACGTTCGCATTCTGAGCAATATGGGTTTGTTTGTGTAAATCGTCCAATTGTAAAAATCGTCGTTTCTAGCGGTAAAAACACGATTTTGTTATAAACTTTAATAAAACCTCTATATTCCAACCGATTGTGCTAATTCTTTCACAGAGTGTTTAGTATACATAATTGAACTGTATTATATCACTGGTTTCGATTTTCCCCACAAAAAAAAAATCCTTCAAAAAATTTCGTTTTTGCGAGATTTTAACTATATAAATATCAATAAAATCTACAAATTCCGTGGGATTTGTCTAATTTCTTAAAAAAATGTTAAATTCATGTGGATTCACCTATATATAACAACAATTTCACGTTCGCATGCAGAGGAATATGGGTTTGTTTGTGTAAATCGTCCAATTGTAAAAATCGTCGTTTCTTGCGGTAAAAACACGATTTTGTTTTAAACATTAATAAAATCTCTATATTCCAACCGATTGTGCTAATTCTTGGACAGAGTGTTTAGTATACATGATTGAACTGTATTATATCACTGGTTTCGATTTTCCCCACAAAAAAAAATCCATCAAAAAAATTTCGTTTTTGCGAGATTTTAACTATATAAATATCAATAAAATCTACAAATTCCGTGGGATTTGTCTAATTTCTTAAAAAAATGTTAAATTCCTGTGGAGTCACCTATATATAACAACAATTTCACGTTCGCATGCAGAGGAATATGGGTTTGTTCGTGAAAATCGTCAAATTGTAAAAATCGTCGTTTCTTGCGGTAAAAACACGATTTTGCTATAAACGCTAATAAAATCTCTATATTCCAACCGATTGTGCTAATTCTTTCACAGAGTGTTTAGTATACATGATTGAACTGTATTATATCACTGGTTTCGATTTTCCCCACAAAAAAAATCCTTCAAAAAATTTCGTTTTTGCGAGATTTTGACTATATAAATATCAATAAAATCTACAAATTCCGGGGGATTTGTCTAATTTCTTAAAAAAATGTTAAATTCATGTGGATTCACCTATATATAACAACAATTTCACGTTCGCATGCAGAGGAATATGGGTTTGTTCGTGAAAATCGTCAAATTGTAAAAATCGTCGTTTCTTGCGGCAAAAACACGATTTTGCTATAAACGCTAATAAAATCTCTATATTCCAACCGATTGTGCTAATTCTTTCACAGAGTGTTTAGTATACATGATTGAACTGTATTATGTCACTGGTTTCGATTTTCCCCACAAAAAAAATCCTTGAAAAAATTTCGTTTTTGCGAGTTTTTTAACTATATAAATATCAATATAATCTACAAATTCCGTGGGATTTGTCTAATTTCTTAAAAAAATGTTAAATTCATGTGGAGTCACCTGTATA
This sequence comes from Periplaneta americana, assembly GCF_040183065.1. Taxonomy (NCBI): domain Eukaryota; kingdom Metazoa; phylum Arthropoda; class Insecta; order Blattodea; family Blattidae; genus Periplaneta; species Periplaneta americana. Next base: position 45,165 of record NW_027185522.1, on the reverse strand, counting down.
TAACAACAATTTCACGTTCGCATGCTGAGGAATATGGGTTTGTTTGTGTAAATTGTCCAATTGTAAAAATCGTCGTTTCTTACGGTAAAAACACGATTTTGTTTAAACGTTAATAAAATCTCTCTATTCCAACCGATTGTGCTAATACTTTCACAGAGTGTTTAGTATATATAATTGAACTGTATTATATCACTGGTTTCGATTTTCCCCACAAAAAAAAATCCTTCAAAAAATTTCGTTTTTGCGAGATTTTAACTATATAAATATCAATAAAATCTACAAATTCCGTGGGATTTGTCTAATTTCTTAAAAAAATGTTAAATTCATGTGGAGTCACCTGCATATAACAACAATTTCACGTTCGCATTCTGAGCAATATGGGTTTGTTTGTGTAAATCGTCCAATTGTAAAAATCGTCGTTTCTAGCGGTAAAAACACGATTTTGTTATAAACTTTAATAAAACCTCTATATTCCAACCGATTGTGCTAATTCTTTCACAGAGTGTTTAGTATACATAATTGAACTGTATTATATCACTGGTTTCGATTTTCCCCACAAAAAAAAAAATCCTTCAAAAAATTTCGTTTTTGCGAGATTTTAACTATATAAATATCAATAAAATCTACAAATTCCGTGGGATTTGTCTAATTTCTTAAAAAAATGTTAAATTCATGTGGATTCACCTATATATAACAACAATTTCACGTTCGCATGCAGAGGAATTTGGGTTTGTTTGTGAAAATGGTCAAATTGTAAAAATCGTTGATTCTTGCGGTAAAAACACGATTTTGCTATAAACGTTAATAAAATCTCTATATTCCAACCGATTGTGCTAATTCTTTCACAGAGTGTTTAGTATACATGATTGAACTGTATTATGTCACTGGTTTCGATTTTCCCCACAAAAAAAATCCTTCAAAAAATTTCGTTTTTGCGAGTTTTTTTAACTATATAAATATCAATAAAATCTACAAATTCTGTGGGATTTGTCTAATTTCTTAAAAAAATGTTAAATTCATGTGCATTCACCTATATATAACAACAATTTCACTTTCGCATGCAGAGGAATATGGGTTTGTTTGTGTAAATCGTCCAATTGTAAAAATCGTCGTTTCTTGCGGTAAAAACACGATTTTGCTATAAACGTTAATAAAATCTCTATATTCCAACCGATTGTGCTAATTCTTTGACAGAGTGTTTAGTATACATGATTGAACTGTATTATATCACTGGTTTCGATTTTCCCCACAAAAAAAAATCCTTCAAAAAATTTCGTTTTTGCGAGATTTTAACTATATAAATATCAATAAAATCTACAAATTCCGAGGGATTTGTCTAATTTCTTAAAAAAATGTTAAATTCATGTGGATTCACCTATATATAACAATTTCACGTTCGCATGCAGAGGAATATGGGTTTGTTGGTGTAAATCGTCCAATTGTAAAAATCGTCGTTTCTTGCGCTAAAAACACGATTTTGCTATAAACGTTAATAAAATCTCTATATTCCAACCGATTGTGCTAATTCTTGGACATAGTGTTTAGTATACATGATTGAACTGTATTATATCACTGGTTTCGATATTCCCCACAAAAAAAAATCCTTCAAAAAATTTCGTTTTTGCGAGATTTTAACTATATAAATATCAATAAAATCTACAAATTCCGGGGGATTTGTCTAATTTCTTAAAAAAATGTTAAATTCATGTGGAGTCACCTATATATAACAACAATTTCACGTTCGCATGCGGAGGAATTAGGGTTTGTTTGTGTAAATCGTCCAATTGTAAAAATCGTCGTTTCTTGCGGTAAAAACACGATTTTGCTATAAACGTTAATAAAATCTCTATATTCCAACCGATTGTGCTAATTCTTTGACAGAGTGTTTAGTATACATGATTGAAATGTATTATATCACTGGTTTCGATTTTCCCCACAAAAAAAAATCCTTCAAAAAATTTCGTTTTTGCGAGATTATTAACTATATAAATATTTATAAAATATACAAATTCCGTGGGATTTGTCTAATTTCTTAAAAAAATGTTAAATTCATGTGGAGTCACCTGTATATAACAACAATTTCACGTTCGCATGCAGAGGAATATGGGTTTGTTTGTGTAAATCGTCCAATTGTAAAAATCGTCGTTTCTTGCGGTAAAAACACGATTTTGTTATAAACGTTAATAAAATCTCTATATTCCAATCGATTGTGCTAATTCTTTCACAGAGTGTTTAGTATACATGATTGAACTGTATTATGTCACTGGTTTCGATTTTCCCCACAAAAAAAATCCTTCAAAAAATTTCGTTTTTGCGAGTTTTTTTAACTATATAAATATCAATAAAATCTACAAATTCTGTGGGATTTGTCTAATTTCTTAAAAAAATGTTAAATTCATGTGGATTCACCTATATATAACAACAATTTCACTTTCGCATGCAGAGGAATATGGGTTTGTTTGTGTAAATCGTCCAATTGTAAAAATCGTCGTTTCTTGCGGTAAAAACACGATTTTGCTATAATCGTTAATAAAATCTCTATATTCCAACCGATTGTGCTAATTCTTTGACAGAGTGTTTAGTATACATGATTGAACTGTATTATATCACTGGTTTCGATTTTCCCCACAAAAAAAAATCCTTCAAAAAATTTCGTTTTTGCGAGATTTTAACTATATAAATATCAATAAAATCTACAAATTCCGTGGGATTTATCTAATTTCTTAAAAAAATGTTAAATTCGTGTGGAGTCACCTGTATATAACAACAATTTCACTTTCGCATGCAGAGGAATATGGGTTTGTTTGTGTAAATCGTCCAATTGTAAAAATCGTCGTTTCTTGCGGTAAAAACACGATTTTGCTATAAACGCTAATAAAATCTCTATATTCCAACCGATTGTGCTAATTCTTTCACAGAGTGTTTAGTATACATGATTGAACTGTATTATGTCTCTGGTTTCGATTTTCCCCACAAAAAAAAAAATCCTTCAAAAAATTTCGTTTTTGCGAGTTTTTTAACTATATAAATATCAATATAATCTACAAATTCCGTGGGATTTGTCTAATTTCTTAAAAAAATGTTAAATTCATGTGGAGTCACCTGTATATAACAATTTCACGTTCGCATGCTGAGGAATATGGGTTTGTATGTGTAAATCGTCCAATTGTAAAAATCGTCGTTTCTTGCGGTAAAAACACGATTTTGTTTAAACGTTAATAAAATCTCTATATTCCAACCGATTGTGCTAATCCATTCACAGAGTGTTTAGTATACATAATTGAACTGTATTATATCACTGGTTTCGATTTGCCCCACAAAAAAAAATCCTTCAAAAAATTTCGTTTTTGCGAGATTTTACCTATATAAATATCAATAAAATCTACAAATTCCGTGGGATTTGTCTAATTTCTTTAAAAAATGTTAAATTCATGTGGAGTCACCTGTATATAACAACAATTTCACGTTCGCATGCAGAGGAATATGGGTTTGGTTGTGTAAATCGTCCAATTGTAAAAATCGTCGTTTCTTGCGGTAAAAACACGATTTTGTTATAAACGTTAATAAAATCTCTATATTCCAACCGATTGTGCTAATTCTTTCTCAGAGTGTTTAGTATACATAATTAAACTGTATTATATCACTGGTTTCGATTTTCCCCACAAAAAAAAATCCTTCAAAAAATTTCGTTTTTGCGAGATTTTAACTATATAAATATCAATAAAATCTACAAATTCCGTGGGATTTGTCTAATTTCTTAAAAAAATGTTAAATTCATGTGGAGTCACCTGCATATAACAACAATTTCACGTTCGCATTCTGAGCAATATGGGTTTGTTTGTGTAAATCGTCCAATTGTAAAAATCGTCGTTTCTAGCGGTAAAAACACGATTTTGTTATAAACTTTAATAAAACCTCTATATTCCAACCGATTGTGCTAATTCTTTCACAGAGTGTTTAGTATACATAATTGAACTGTATTATATCACTGGTTTCGATTTTCCCCACAAAAAAAAAATCCTTCAAAAAATTTCGTTTTTGCGAGATTTTAACTATATAAATATCAATAAAATCTACAAATTCCGTGGGATTTGTCTAATTTCTTAAAAAAATGTTAAATTCATGTGGATTCACCTATATATAACAACAATTTCACGTTCGCATGCAGAGGAATATGGGTTTGTTTGTGTAAATCGTCCAATTGTAAAAATCGTCGTTTCTTGCGGTAAAAACACGATTTTGTTTTAAACATTAATAAAATCTCTATATTCCAACCGATTGTGCTAATTCTTGGACAGAGTGTTTAGTATACATGATTGAACTGTATTATATCACTGGTTTCGATTTTCCCCACAAAAAAAAATCCATCAAAAAAATTTCGTTTTTGCGAGATTTTAACTATATAAATATCAATAAAATCTACAAATTCCGGGGGATTTGTCTAATTTCTTAAAAAAATGTTAAATTCCTGTGGAGTCACCTATATATAACAACAATTTCACGTTCGCATGCAGAGGAATATGGGTTTGTTCGTGAAAATCGTCAAATTGTAAAAATCGTCGTTTCTTGCGGTAAAAACACGATTTTGCTATAAACGCTAATAAAATCTCTATATTCCAACCGATTGTGCTAATTCTTTCACAGAGTGTTTAGTATACATGATTGAACTGTATTATATCACTGGTTTCGATTTTCCCCACAAAAAAAATCCTTCAAAAAATTTCGTTTTTGCGAGATTTTAACTATATAAATATCAATAAAATCTACAAATTCCGGGGGATTTGTCTAATTTCTTAAAAAAATGTTAAATTCATGTGGATTCACCTATATATAACAACAATTTCACGTTCGCATGCAGAGGAATATGGGTTTGTTCGTGAAAATCGTCAAAATGTAAAAATCGTCGTTTCTTGCGGCAAAAACACGATTTTGCTATAAACGCTAATAAAATCTCTATATTCCAACCGATTGTGCTAATTCTTTCACAGAGTGTTTAGTATACATGATTGAACTGTATTATGTCACTGGTTTCGATTTTCCCCACAAAAAAAATCCTTGAAAAAATTTCGTTTTTGCGAGTTTTTTAACTATATAAATATCAATAAAATCTACAAATTCCGTGGGATTTGTCTAATTTCTTAAAAAAATGTTAAATTCATGTGGAGTCACTTGTATATAACAACAATTTCACGTTCGCATGCTGAGGAATATGGGTTTGTTTGTGTAAATTGTCCAATTGTAAAAATCGTCGTTTCTTACGGTAAAAACACGATTTTGTTTAAACGTTAATAAAATCTCTCTATTCCAACCGATTGTGCTAATACTTTCACAGAGTGTTTAGTATATATAATTGAACTGTATTATATCACTGGTTTCGATTTTCCCCACAAAAAAAAACCCTTCAAAAAATTTCGTTTTTGCGAGATTTTAACTATATAAATATTAATAAAATCTACAAATTCCGTGGGATTTGTCTAATTTCTTAAAAAAATGTTAAATTCATGTGGAGTCACCTGTATATAACAACAATTTCACGTTCGCATGCAGAGGAATATGGGTTTGTTTGTGTAAATCGTCCAATTGTAAAAATCGTCGTTTCTTGCGGTAAAAACACGATTTTGTTATAAACGTTAATAAAATCTCTATATTCCAACCGATTGTGCTAATTCTTTCACAGAGTGTTTAGTATACATAATTGAACTGTATTATATCACTGGTTTCGATTTTCCCCACAAAAAAAATCCTTCAAAAAATTTCGTTTTTGCGAGATTTTAACTATATAAATATCAATAAAATCTACAAATTCCGGGGGATTTTGTCTAATTTCTTAAAAAAATGTTAAATTCATGTGGAGTCACCTATATATAACAACAATTTCACGTTCGCATGCAGAGGAATTTGGGTTTGTTTGTGAAAATGGTCAAATTGTAAAAATCGTTGATTCTTGCGGTAAAAACACGATTTTGCTATAAACGTTAATAAAATCTCTATATTCCAACCGATTGTGCTAATTCTTTCACAGAGTGTTTAGTATACATGATTGAACTGTATTATGTCACTGGTTTCGATTTTCCCCACAAAAAAAATCCTTCAAAAAATTTCGTTTTTGCGAGTTTTTTTAACTATATAAATATCAATAAAATCTACAAATTCTGTGGGATTTGTCTAATTTCTTAAAAAAATGTTAAATTCATGTGCATTCACCTATATATAACAACAATTTCACTTTCGCATGCAGAGGAATATGGGTTTGTTTGTGTAAATCGTCCAATTGTAAAAATCGTCGTTTCTTGCGGTAAAAACACGATTTTGCTATAAACGTTAATAAAATCTCTATATTCCAACCGATTGTGCTAATTCTTTGACAGAGTGTTTAGTATACATGATTGAACTGTATTATATCACTGGTTTCGATTTTCCCCACAAAAAAAAAATCCTTCAAAAAATTTCGTTTTTGCGAGATTTTAACTATATAAATATCAATAAAATCTACAAATTCCGGGGGATTTGTCTAATTTCTTAAAAAAATGTTAAATTCATGTGGATTCACCTATATATAACAATTTCACGTTCGCATGCAGAGGAATATGGGTTTGTTGGTGTAAATCGTCCAATTGTAAAAATCGTCGTTTCTTGCGCTAAAAACACGATTTTGCTATAAACGTTAATAAAATCTCTATATTCCAACCGATTGTGCTAATTCTTGGACATAGTGTTTAGTATACATGATTGAACTGTATTATATCACTGGTTTCGATATTCCCCACAAAAAAAAATCCTTCAAAAAATTTCGTTTTTGCGAGATTTTAACTATATAAATATCAATAAAATCTACAAATTCCGGGGGATTTGTCTAATTTCTTAAAAAAATGTTAAATTCATGTGGAGTCACCTATATATAACAACAATTTCACGTTCGCATGCAGAGGAATATGGGTTTGTTCGTGAAAATCGTCAAAATGTAAAATTCGTCGTTTCTTGCGGTAAAAACACGATTTTGCTATAAACGCTAATAAAATCTCTATATTCCAACCGATTGTGCTAATTCTTTCACAGAGTGTTTAGTATACATGATTGTAGTATACATGATTGAACTGTATTATGTCTCTGGTTTCGATTTTCCCCACAAAAAAAAAAATCCTTCAAAAAATTTCGTTTTTGCGAGTTTTTTAACTATATAAATATCAATATAATCTACAAATTCCGTGGGATTTGTCTAATTTCTTAAAAAAATGTTAAATTCATGTGGAGTCACCTGTATATAACAATTTCACGTTCGCATGCTGAGGAATATGGGTTTGTATGTGTAAATCGTCCAATTGTAAAAATCGTCGTTTCTTGCGGTAAAAACACGATTTTGTTTAAACGTTAATAAAACCTCTATATTCCAACCGATTGTGCTAATTCATTCACAGAGTGTTTAGTATACATAATTGAACTGTATTATATCACTGGTTTCGATTTGCCCCACAAAAAAAAATCCTTCAAAAAATTTCGTTTTTGCGAGATTTTACCTATATAAATATCAATAAAATCTACAAATTCCGTGGGATTTGTCTAATTTCTTTAAAAAATGTTAAATTCATGTGGAGTCACCTGTATATAACAACAATTTCACGTTCGCATGCAGAGGAATATGGGTTTGGTTGTGTAAATCGTCCAATTGTAAAAATCGTCGTTTCTTGCGGTAAAAACACGATTTTGTTATAAACGTTAATAAAATCTCTATATTCCAACCGATTGTGCTAATTCTTTCACAGAGTGTTTAGTATACATAATTAAACTGTATTATAACAATGGTTTCGATTTTCCCCACAAAAAAAAATCCTTCAAAAAATTTCGTTTTTGCGAGATTTTAACTATATAAATATCAATAAAATCTACAAATTCCGTGGGATTTGTCTAATTTCTTTAAAAAATGTTAAATTCATGTGGATTCACCTATATATAACAACAATTTCACTTTCGCATGCAGAGGAATATGGGTTTTTTTGTTTAAATCGTCCAATTGTAAAAATCGTCGTTTCTTGCGGTAAAAACACGATTTTGCTATAAACGTTAATAAAATCTCTATATTCCAACCGATTGTGCTAATTCTTTGACAGAGTGTTTAGTATACATGATTCAACTGTATTATATCACTGGTTTCGATTTTCCCCACAAAAAAAAAATCCTTAAAAAAATTTCGTTTTTGCGAGATTTTAACTATATAAATATCAATAAAATCTACAAATTCCGTGGGATTTGTCTAATTTCTTAAAAAAATGTTAAATTCATGTGGAGTCACCTGTATATAACAACAATTTCACGTTCGCATGCTGAGGAATATGGGTTTGTTTGTGTAAATGGTCCAATTGTAAAAATCGTCGTTTCTTGCGGTAAAAACACGATTTTGTTTAAACGTTAATAAAATCTCTCTATTCCAACCGATTGTGCTAATACTTTCACAGAGTGTTTAGTATATATAATTGAACTGTATTATATCACTGGTTTCGATTTTCCCCACAAAAAAAAACCCTTCAAAAAATTTCGTTTTTGCGAGATTTTAACTATATAAATATCAATAAAATCTACAAATTCCGTGGGATTTGTCTAATTTCTTAAAAAAATGTTAAATTCATGTGGAGTCACCTGTATATAACAACAATTTCACGTTCGCATGCAGAGGAATATGGGTTTGTTTGTGTAAATCGTCCAATTGTAAAAATCGTCGTTTCTTGCGGTAAAAACACGATTTTGTTATAAACGTTAATAAAATCTCTATATTCCAACCGATTGTGCTAATTCTTTCACAGAGTGTTTAGTATACATAATTGAACTGTATTATATCACTGGTTTCGATTTTCCCCACAAAAAAAATCCTTCAAAAAATTTCGTTTTTGCGAGATTTTAACTATATAAATATCAATAAAATCTACAAATTCCGGGGGATTTTGTCTAATTTCTTAAAAAAATGTTAAATTCATGTCGAGTCACCTATATATAACAACAATTTCACGTTCGCATGCAGAGGAATTTGGGTTTGTTTGTGAAAATGGTCAAATTGTAAAAATCGTTGATTCTTGCGGTAAAAACACGATTTTGCTATAAACGTTAATAAAATCTCTATATTCCAACCGATTGTGCTAATTCTTTCACAGAGTGTTTAGTATACATGATTGAACTGTATTATGTCACTGGTTTCGATTTTCCCCACAAAAAAAATCCTTCAAAAAATTTCGTTTTTGCGAGTTTTTTTAACTATATAAATATCAATAAAATCTACAAATTCTGTGGGATTTGTCTAATTTCTTAAAAAAATGTTAAATTCATGTGGATTCACCTATATATAACAACAATTTCACTTTCGCATGCAGAGGAATATGGGTTTGTTTGTGTAAAACGTCCAATTGTAAAAATCGTCGTTTCTTGCGGTAAAAACACGATTTTGCTACAAACGTTAATAAAATCTCTATATTCCAACCGATTGTGCTAATTCTTTGACAGAGTGTTTAGTATACATGATTGAACTGTATTATATCACTGGTTTCGATTTTCCCCACAAAAAAAAATCCTTCAAAAAATTTCGTTTTTGCGAGATTTTAACTATATAAATATCAATAAAATCTACAAATTCCGGGGGATTTGTCTAATTTCTTAAAAAAATGTTAAATTCATGTGGATTCACCTATATATAACAATTTCACGTTCGCATGCAGAGGAATATGGGTTTGTTGGTGTAAATCGTCCAATTGTAAAAATCGTCGTTTCTTGCGCTAAAAACACGATTTTGCTATAAACATTAATAAAATCTCTATATTCCAACCGATTGTGCTAATTCATTCACAGAGTGGTTAGTATACATAATTGAACTGTATTATATCACTGGTTTCGATTTGCCCCACAAAAAAAAATCCTTCAAAAAATTTCGTTTTTGCGAGATTTTACCTATATAAATATCAATAAAATCTACAAATTCAGTGGGATTTGTCTAATTTCTTTAAAAAATGTTAAATTCATGTGGAGTCACCTGTATATAACAACAATTTCACGTTCGCATGCAGAGGAATATGGGTTTGGTTGTGTAAATCGTCCAATTGTAAAAATCGTCGTTTCTTGCGGTAAAAACACGATTTTGTTATAAACGTTAATAAAATCTCTATATTCCAACCGATTGTGCTAATTCTGTCACAGAGTGTTTAGTATACATAATTAAACTGTATTATATCACTGGTTTCGATTTTCCCCACAAAAAAAAATCCTTCAAAAAATTTCGTTTTTGCGAGATTTTAACTATATAAATATCAATAAAATCTACAAATTCCGTGGGATTTGTCTAATTTCTTTAAAAAATGTTAAATTCATGTGGATTCACCTATATATAACAACAATTTCACTTTCGCATGCAGAGGAATATGGGTTTTTTTGTTTAAATCGTCCAATTGTAAAAATCGTCGTTTCTTGCGGTAAAAACACGATTTTGCTATAAACGTTAATAAAATCTCTATATTCCAACCGATTGTGCTAATTCTTTGACAGAGTGTTTAGTATACATGATTCAACTGTATTATATCACTGGTTTCGATTTTCCCCACAAAAAAAAAATCCTTCAAAAAATTTCGTTTTTGCGAGATTTTAACTATATAAATATCAATAAAATCTACAAATTCCGTGGGATTTGTCTAATTTCTTAAAAAAATCTTAAATTCATGTGGAGTCACCTGCATATCACAACAATTTCACGTTCGCATGCAGAGGAATATGGGTTTGTTTGTGTAAATCGTCCAATTGTAAAAATCGTCGTTTCTTGCGGTAAAAACACGATTTTGTTATAAACTTTAATAAAATCTCTATATTCCAACCGATTGTGCTAATTCTTTCACAGAGTGTTTAGTATACATAATTGAACTGTATTATATCACTGGTTTCGATTTTCCCCACAAAAAAAAATCCTTCAAAAAATTTCGTTTTTGCGAGATTTTAACTATATAAATATCAATAAAATCTACAAATTCCGTGGGATTTGTCTAATTTCTTTAAAAAATGTTAAATTCATGTGGTCTCACCTATATATAACAACAATTTCACTTTCGCATGCAGAGGAATATGGGTTTGTTTGTTTAAATCGTCCAATTGTAAAAATCGTCGTTTCTTGCGGTAAAAACACGATTTTGCTATAAACGTTAATAAAATCTCTATATTCCAACCGATTGTGCTAATTCTTTGACAGAGTGTTTAGTATACAAGATTCAACTGTATTATATCACTGGTTTCGATTTTCCCCACAAAAAAAATCCTTCAAAAAATTTCGTTTTTGCGAGATTTTAGCTATATAAATATCAATAAAATCTACAAATTCCGTGGGATTTGTCTAATTTCTTAAAAAAATGTTAAATACATGTGGAGTCACCTGCATATAACAACAATTTCACGTTCGCATTCAGAGCTATATGGGTTTGTTTGTGTAAATCGTCCAATTGTAAAAATCGTCGTTTCTAGCGGTAAAAACACGATTTTGTTATAAACTTTAATAAAATCTCTATATTCCAACCGATTGTGCTAATTCTTTCACAGAGTGTTTAGTATACATAATTGAACTGTATTATATCACTGGTTTCGATTTTCCCCACAAAAAAAAAATCCTTCAAAAAATTTCGTTTTTGCGAGATTTTAACTATATAAATATCAATAAAATCTACAAATTCCGTGGGATTTGTCTAATTTCTTAAAAAAATGTTAAATTCATGTGGATTCACCTATATATAACAACAATTTCACGTTCGCATGCAGAGGAATATGGGTTTGTTTGTGTAAATCGTCCAATTGTAAAAATCGTCGTTTCTTGCGGTAAAAACACGATTTTGTTTTAAACATTAATAAAATCTCTATATTCCAACCGATTGTGCTAATTCTTGGACAGAGTGTTTAGTATACATGATTGAACTGTATTATATCACTGGTTTCGATTTTCCCCACAAAAAAAAATCCATCAAAAAAATTTCGTTTTTGCGAGATTTTAACTATATAAATATCAATAAAATCTACAAATTCCGGGGGATTTGTCTAATTTCTTAAAAAAATGTTAAATTCCTGTGGAGTCACCTATATATAACAACAATTTCACGTTCGCATGCAGAGGAATATGGGTTTGTTCGTGAAAATCGTCAAATTGTAAAAATCGTCGTTTCTTGCGGTAAAAACACGATTTTGCTATAAACGCTAATAAAATCTCTATATTCCAACCGATTGTGCTAATTCTTTCACAGAGTGTTTAGTATACATGATTGAACTGTATTATGTCACTGGTTTCGATTTTCCCCACAAAAAAAATCCTTCAAAAAATTTCGTTTTTGCGAGTTTTTTAACTATATAAATATTAATATAATCTACAAATTCCGTGGGATTTGTCTAATTTCTTAAAAAAATGTTAAATTCATGTGGAGTCACCTGTATATAACAACAATTTCACGTTCGCATGCTGAGGAATATGGGTTTGTTTGTGTAAATTGTCCAATTGTAAAAATCGTCGTTTCTTGCGGTAAAAACACGATTTTGCTATAAACGTTAATAAAATCTCTCTATTCCAACCGATTGTGCTAATACTTTCACAGAGTGTTTAGTATATATAATTGAACTGTATTATATCACTGGTTTCGATTTTCCCCACAAAAAAAAACCCTTCAAAAAATTTCGTTTTTGCGAGATTTTAACTATATAAATATCAATAAAATCTACAAATTCCGTGGGATTTGTCTAATTTCTTAAAAAAATGTTAAATTCATGTGGAGTCACCTGTATATAACAACAATTTCACGTTCGCATGCAGAGGAATATGGGTTTGTTTGTGTAAATCGTCCAATTGTAAAAATCGTCGTTTCTTGCGGTAAAAACACGATTTTGTTATAAACGTTAATAAAATCTCTATATTCCAACCGATTGTGCTAATTCTTTCACAGAGTGTTTAGTATACATAATTGAACTGTATTATATCACTGGTTTCGATTTTCCCCACAAAAAAAATCCTTCAAAAAATTTCGTTTTTGCGAGATTTTAACTATATAAATATCAATAAAATCTACAAATTCCGGGGGATTTTGTCTAATTTCTTAAAAAAATGTTAAATTCATGTGGAGTCACCTATATATAACAACAATTTCACGTTCGCATGCAGAGGAATTTGGGTTTGTTTGTGAAAATGGTCAAATTGTAAAAATCGTTGATTCTTGCGGTAAAAACACGATTTTGCTATAAACGTTAATAAAATCTCTATATTCCAACCGATTGTGCTAATTCTTTCACAGAGTGTTTAGTATACATGATTGAACTGTATTATGTCACTGGTTTCGATTTTCCCCACAAAAAAAATCCTTCAAAAAATTTCGTTTTTGCGAGTTTTTTTAACTATATAAATATCAATAAAATCTACAAATTCTGTGGGATTTGTCTAATTTCTTAAAAAAATGTTAAATTCTTGTGGATTCACCTATATATAACAACAATTTCACTTTCGCATGCAGAGGAATATGGGTTTGTTTGTGTAAATCGTCCAATTGTAAAAATCGTCGTTTCTTGCGGTAAAAACACGATTTTGCTATAAACGTTAATAAAATCTCTATATTCCAACCGATTGTGCTAATTCTTTGACAGAGTGTTTAGTATACATGATTGAACTGTATTATATCACTGGTTTCGATTTTCCCCACAAAAAAAAATCCTTCAAAAAATTTCGTTTTTGCGAGATTTTAACTATATAAATATCAATAAAATCTACAAATTCCGGGGGATTTGTCTAATTTCTTAAAAAAATGTTAAATTCATGTGGATTCACCTATATATAACAATTTCACGTTCGCATGCAGAGGAATATGGGTTTGTTGGTGTAAATCGTCCAATTGTAAAAATCGTCGTTTCTTGCGCTAAAAACACGATTTTGCTATAAACATTAATAAAATCTCTATATTCCAACCGATTGTGCTAATTCTTGGACAGAGTGTTTAGTATACATGATTGAACTGTATTATATCACTGGTTTCGATATTCCCCACAAAAAAAAAATCCTTCAAAAAATTTCGTTTTTGCGAGATTTTAACTATATAAATATCAATAAAATCTACAAATTCCGGGGGATTTGTCTAATTTCTTAAAAAAATATTAAATTCATGTGGAGTCACCTATATATAACAACAATTTCACGTTCGCATGCAGAGGAATATGGGTTTGTTCGTGAAAATCGTCAAATTGTAAAATTCGTCTTTTCTTGCGGTAAAAACACGATTTTGCTATAAACGCTAATAAAATCTCTATATTCCAACCGATTGTGCTAATTCTTTCACAGGGTGTTTAGTATACATGATTGTAGTATACATGATTGAACTGTATTATGTCTCTGGTTTCGATTTTCCCCACAAAAAAAAAAATCCTTCAAAAAATTTCGTTTTTGCGAGTTTTTTAACTATATAAATATCAATATAATCTACAAATTCCATGGGATTTGTCTAATTTCTTAAAAAAATGTTAAATTCATGTGGAGTCACCTGTATATAACAATTTCACGTTCGCATGCTGAGGAATATGGGTTTGTATGTGTAAATCGCCCAATTGTAAAAATCGTCGTTTCTTGCGGTAAAAACACGATTTTGTTTAAACGTTAATAAAATCTCTATATTCCAACCGATTGTGCTAATTCATTCACAGAGTGTTTAGTATACATAATTGAACTGTATTATATCACTGGTTTCGATTTGCCCCACAAAAAAAAATCCTTCAAAAAATTTCGTTTTTGCGAGATTTTACCTATATAAATATCAATAAAATCTACAAATTCCGTGGGATTTGTCTAATTTCTTTAAAAAATGTTAAATTCATGTGGAGTCACCTGTATATAACAACAATTTCACGTTCGCATGCAGAGGAATATGGGTTTGGTTGTGTAAATCGTCCAATTGTAAAAATCGTCGTTTCTTGCGGTAAAAACACGATTTTGTTATAAACGTTAATAAAATCTCTATATTCCAACCGATTGTGCTAATTCTTTCACAGAGTGTTTAGTATACATAATTAAACTGTATTATATCACTGGTTTCGATTTTCCCCACAAAAAAAAATCCTTCAAAAAATTTCGTTTTTGCGAGATTTTAACTATATAAATATCAATAAAATCTACAAATTCCGTGGGATTTGTCTAATTTCTTTAAAAAATGTTAAATTCATGTGGATTCACCTATATATAACAACAATTTCACTTTCGCATGCAGAGGAATATGGGTTTTTTTGTTTAAATCGTCCAATTGTAAAAATCGTCGTATCTTGCGGTAAAAACACGATTTTGCTATAAACGTTAATAAAATCTCTATATTCCAACCGATTGTGCTAATTCTTT
Source organism: Periplaneta americana (assembly GCF_040183065.1). NCBI lineage: Eukaryota > Metazoa > Arthropoda > Insecta > Blattodea > Blattidae > Periplaneta > Periplaneta americana. The sequence goes on along the minus strand of NW_027185522.1, from coordinate 29,807 downwards.
GACAGAGTGTTTAGTATACATGATTCAACTGTATTATATCACTGGTTTCGATTTTCCCCACAAAAAAAAAATCCTTAAAAAAATTTCTTTTTTGCGAGATTTTAACTATATAAATATCAATAAAATCTACAAATTCCGTGGGATTTGTCTAATTTCTTAAAAAAATGTTAAATTCATGTGGAGTCACCTGTATATAACAACAATTTCACGTTCGCATGCTGAGGAATATGGGTTTGTTTGTGTAAATTGTCCAATTGTAAAAATCGTCGTTTCTTGCGGTAAAAACACGATTTTGTTTAAACGTTAATAAAATCTCTCTATTCCAACCGATTGTGCTAATACTTTCACAGAGTGTTTAGTATATATAATTGAACTGTATTATATCACTGGTTTCGATTTTCCCCACAAAAAAAAACCCTTCAAAAAATTTCGTTTTTGCGAGATTTTAACTATATAAATATCAATAAAATCTACAAATTACGGGGGATTTTGTCTAATTTCTTAAAAAAATGTTAAATTCATGTGGAGTCACCTATATATAACAACAATTTCACGTTCGCATGCAGAGGAATTTGGGTTTGTTTGTGAAAATGGTCAAATTGTAAAAATCGTTGATTCTTGCGGTAAAAACACGATTTTGCTATAAACGTTAATAAAATCTCTATATTCCAACCGATTGTGCTAATTCTTTCACAGAGTGTTTAGTATACATGATTGAACTGTATTATATCACTGGTTTCGATTTTCCCCACAAAAAAAAATCCTTCAAAAAATTTCGTTTTTGCGAGATTTTAACTATATAAATATCAATAAAATCTACAAATTCCGGGGGATTTGTCTAATTTCTTAAAAAAATGTTAAATTCATGTGGATTCACCTATATATAACAATTTCACGTTCGCATGCAGAGGAATATGGGTTTGTTGGTGTAAATCGTCCAATTGTAAAAATCGTCGTTTCTTGCGCTAAAAACACGATTTTGCTATAAACATTAATAAAATCTCTATATTCCAACCGATTGTGCTAATTCTTGGACAGAGTGTTTAGTATACATGATTGAACTGTATTATATCACTGGTTTCGATATTCCCCACAAAAAAAAATCCTTCAAAAAATTTCGTTTTTGCGAGATTTTAACTATATAAATATCAATAAAATCTACAAATTCCGGGGGATTTGTCTAATTTCTTAAAAAAATGTTAAATTCATGTGGAGTCACCTATATATAACAACAATTTCACGTTCGCATGCAGAGGAATATGGGTTTGTTCGTGAAAATCGTCAAATTGTAAAATTCGTCGTTTCTTGCGGTAAAAACACGATTTTGCTATAAACGCTAATAAAATCTCTATATTCCAACCGATTGTGCTAATTCTTTCACAGAGTGTTTAGTATACATGAGTGTAGTATACATGATTGAACTGTATTATGTCTCTGGTTTCGATTTTCCCCACAAAAAAAAAAAAAATCCTTCAAAAAATTTCGTTTTTGCGAGTTTTTTAACTATATAAATATCAATATAATCTACAAATTCCGTGGGATTTGTCTAATTTCTTAAAAAAATGTTAAATTCATGTGGAGTCACCTGTATATAACAATTTCACGTTCGCATGCTGAGGAATATGGGTTTGTATGTGTAAATCGTCCAATTGTAAAAATCGTCGTTTCTTGCGGTAAAAACACGATTTTGTTTAAACGTTAATAAAATCTCTATATTCCAACCGATTGTGCTAATTCATTCACAGAGTGTTTAGTATACATAATTGAACTGTATTATATCACTGGTTTCGATTTGCCCCACAAAAAAAAATCCTTCAAAAAATTTCGTTTTTTGCGAGATTTTACCTATATAAATATCAATAAAATCTACAAATTCCGTGGGATTTGTCTAATTTCTTTAAAAAATGTTAAATTCATGTGGAGTCACCTGTATATAACAACAATTTCACGTTCGCATGCAGAGGAATATGGGTTTGGTTGTGTAAATCGTCCAATTGTAAAAATCGTCGTTTCTTGCGGTAAAAACACGATTTTGTTATAAACGTTAATAAAATCTCTATATTCCAACCGATTGTGCTAATTCTTTCACAGAGTGTTTAGTATACATAATTAAACTGTATTATATCACTGGTTTCGATTTTCCCCACAAAAAAAAATCCTTCAAAAAATTTCGTTTTTGCGAGATTTTAACTATATAAATATCAATAAAATCTACAAATTCCGTGGGATTTGTCTAATTTCTTTAAAAAATGTTAAATTCATGTGGATTCACCTATATATAACAACAATTTCACTTTCGCATGCAGAGGAATATGGGTTTTTTTGTTTAAATCGTCCAATTGTAAAAATCGTCGTTTCTTGCGGTAAAAACACGATTTTGCTATAAACGTTAATAAAATCTCTATATTCCAACCGATTGTGCTAATTCTTTGACAGAGTGTTTAGTATACATGATTCAACTGTATTATATCACTGGTTTCGATTTTCCCCACAAAAAAAAAATCCTTCAAAAAATTTCGTTTTTGCGAGATTTTAACTATATAAATATCAATAAAATCTACAAATTCCGTGGGATTTGTCTAATTTCTTAAAAAAATCTTAAATTCATGTGGAGTCACCTGCATATCACAACAATTTCACGTTCGCATGCAGAGGAATATGGGTTTGTTTGTGTAAATCGTCCAATTGTAAAAATCGTCGTTTCTTGCGGTAAAAACACGATTTTGTTATAAACTTTAATAAAATCTCTATATTCCAACCGATTGTGCTAATTCTTTCACAGAGTGTTTAGTATACATAATTGAACTGTATTATATCACTGGTTTCGATTTTCCCCACAAAAAAAAATCCTTCAAAAAATTTCGTTTTTGCGAGATTTTAACTATATAAATATCAATAAAATCTACAAATTCCGTGGGATTTGTCTAATTTCTTTAAAAAATGTTAAATTCATGTGGTCTCACCTATATATAACAACAAAACAATTTCACTTTCGCATGCAGAGGAATATGGGTTTGTTTGTTTAAATCGTCCAATTGTAAAAATCGTCGTTTCTTGCGGTAAAAACACGATTTTGCTATAAACGTTAATAAAATCTCTATATTCCAACCGATTGTGCTAATTCTTTGACAGAGTGTTTAGGTATAAGATTCAACTGTATTATATCACTGGTTTCGATTTTCCCCACAAAAAAAAAATCCTTCAAAAAATTTCGTTTTTGCGAGATTTTAACTATATAAATATCAATAAAATCTACAAATTCCGTGGGATTTGTCTAATTTCTTAAAAAAATGTTAAATTCATGTGGAGTCACCTGCATATAACAACAATTTCACGTTCGCATTCAGAGCAATATGGGTTTGTTTGTGTAAATCGTCCAATTGTAAAAATCGTCGTTTCTAGCGGTAAAAACACGATTTTGTTATAAACTTTAATAAAATCTCTATATTCCAACCGATTGTGCTAATTCTTTCACAGAGTGTTTAGTATACATAATTGAACTGTATTATATCACTGGTTTCGATTTTCCCCACAAAAAAAAAATCCTTCAAAAAATTTCGTTTTTGCGAGATTTTAACTATATAAATATCAATAAAATTCTACAAATTCCGTGGGATTTGTCTAATTTCTTAAAAAAATGTTAAATTCATGTGGATTCACCTATATATAACAACAATTTCACGTTCGCATGCAGAGGAATATGGGTTTGTTTTGTGTAAATCGTCCAATTGTAAAAATCGTCGTTTCTTGCGGTTAAAACACGATTTTGTTTTAAACATTAATAAAAATCTCTATATTCCAACCGATTGTGCTAATTCTTGGACAGAAGTGTTTAGTATACATGATTGAACTGTATTATATCACTGGTTTCGATTTCCCCACAAAAAAAAATCCATCAAAAAAAATTTCGTTTTTGCGAGATTTTTAACTATATAAATATCAATAAAATCTACAAATTCCGGCGGAATTTGTCTAATTTCTTAAAAAATGTTAAATTCCTGTGGAGTCACCTATATATAACAACAATTTCACGTTCGCATGCAGAGGAATATGGGTTTGTTCGTGAAAATCGTCAAATTGTAAAAAATCGTCGTTTCTTGCGGTAAAAACACGATTTTGCTATAAACGCTAATAAAATCTCTATATTCCAACCGATTGTGCTAATTCTTTCACAGAGTGTTTAGTATACATGATTGAACTGTATTATATCACTGGTTTCGATTTTCCCCACAAAAAAAATCCTTCAAAAAATTTCGTTTTTGCGAGATTTTAACTATATAAATATCAATAAAATCTACAAATTCCGGGGGATTTGTCTAATTTCTTAAAAAAATGTTAAATTCATGTGGATTCACCTATATATAACAACAATTTCACGTTCGCATGCAGAGGAATAGGGGTTTGTTCGTGAAAATCGTCAAATTGTAAAAATCGTCGTTTCTTGCGGTAAAAACACGATTTTGCTATAAACGCTAATAAAATCTCTATATTCCAACCGATTGTGCTAATTCTTTCACAGAGTGTTTAGTATACATGATTGAACTGTATTATGTCACTGGTTTCGATTTTCCCCACAAAAAAAAATCCTTCAAAAAATTTCGTTTTTTGCGAGTTTTTTAACTATATAAATATCAATATAATCTACAAATTCCGTGGGATTTGTCTAATTTCTTAAAAAAATGTTAAATTCATGTGGAGTCACCTGTATATAACAACAATTTCACGTTCGCATGCTGAGGAATATGGGTTTGTTTGTGTAAATTGTCCAATTGTAAAAATCGTCGTTTCTTGCGGTAAAAACACGATTTTGTTTAAACGTTAATAAAATCTCTCTATTCCAACCGATTGTGCTAATACTTTCACAGAGTGTTTAGTATATATAACTGAACTGTATTATATCACTGGTTTCGATTTTCCCCACAAAAAAAATCCTTCAAAAAATTTCGTTTTTGCGAGATTTTAACTATATAAATATCAATAAAAATCTACAAATTCCGTGGGATTTGTCTAATTTCTTAAAAAAATGTTAAATTCATGTGGAGTCACCTGTATATAACAACAATTTCACGTTCGCATGCAGAGGAATATGGGTTTGTTTGTGTAAATCGTCCAATTGTAAAAATCGTCGTTTCTTGCGGTAAAAACACGATTTTGTTATAAACGTTAATAAAATCTCTATATTCCAACCGATTGTGCTAATTCTTTCACAGAGTGTTTAGTATACATAATTGAACTGTATTATATCACTGGTTTCGATTTTTCCCACAAAAAAAATCCTTCAAAAAATTTCGTTTTTGCGAGATTTTAACTATATAAATATCAATATAATCTACAAATTCGGTGGGATTTGTCTAATTTCTTAAAAAAATGTTAAATTCATGTGGATTCACCTATATATAACAACAATTTCACGTTCGCATGCGGAGGAATTAGGGTTTGTTTGTGTAAATCGTCCAATTGTAAAAATCGTCGTTTCTTGCGGTAAAAACACGATTTTGCTATAAACGTTAATAAAATCTCTATATTCCAACCGATTGTGCTAATTCTTTGACAGAGTGTTTAGTATACATGATTGAAATGTATTATATCACTGGTTTCGATTTTCCCCACAAAAAAAAAATCCTTCAAAAAATTTCGTTTTTGCGAGATTATTAACTATATAAATATTTATAAAATATACAAATTCCGTGGGATTTGTCTAATTTCTTAAAAAAATGTTAAATTCATGTGGAGTCACCTGTATATAACAACAATTTCACGTTCGCATGCAGAGGAATATGGGTTTGTTTGTGTAAATCGTCCAATTGTAAAAATCGTCGTTTCTTGCGGTAAAAACACGATTTTGTTATAAACGTTAATAAAATCTCTATATTCCAATCGATTGTGCTAATTCTTTCACAGTGTGTTTAGTATACATGATTGAACTGTATTATGTCACTGGTTTCGATTTTCCCCACAAAAAAAAATCCTTCAAAAAATTTCGTTTTTGCGAGTTTTTTTAACTATATAAATATCAATAAAATCTACAAATTCTGTGGGATTTGTCTAATTTCTTAAAAAAATGTTAAATTCATGTGGATTCACCTATATATAACAACAATTTCACTTTCGCATGCAGAGGACTATGGGTTTGTTTGTGTAAATCGTCCAATTGTAAAAATCGTCGTTTCTTGCGGTAAAAACACGATTTTGCTATAAACGTTAATAAAATCTCTATATTCCAACCGATTGTGCTAATTCTTTGACAGAGTGTTTAGTATACATGATTGAACTGTATTATATCACTGGTTTCGATTTTCCCCACAAAAAAAAATCCTTCAAAAAATTTCGTGTTTTGCGAGATTTTAACTATATAAATATCAATAAAATCTACAAATTCCGTGGGATTTATCTAATTTCTTAAAAAAAATGTTAAATTCGTGTGGAGTCACCGGTATATAACAACAATTTCACTTTCGCATGCAGAGGAATATGGGTTTGTTTGTGTAAATCGTCCAATTGTAAAAATCGTCGTTTCTTGCGGTAAAAACACGATTTTGTTATAAACGTTAATAAAATCTCTATATTCCAACCGATTGTGCTAATTCTTGGACAGAGTGTTTAGTATACATGATTGAACTGTATTATATCACTGGTTTCGATTTTCCCCACAAAAAAAAATCCTTCAAAAAATTTCGTTTTTGCGAGATTTTAACTATATAAATATCAATAAAATCTACAAATTCCGGGGGATTTGTGTATTTTCTTAAAAAAATGTTAAATTCATGTGGATTCACCTATATATAACAATTTCACGTTCGCATGCAGAGGAATATGGGTTTGTTGGTGTAAATCGTCCAATTGTAAAAATCGTCGTTTCTTGCGGTAAAAACACGATTTTGCTATAAACATTAATAAAATCTCTATATTCCAACCGATTGTGCTAATTCTTGGACAGAGTGTTTAGTATACATGATTGAACTGTATTATATCACTGGTTTCGATTTTCCCCACAAAAAAAAATCCTTCAAAAAATTTCGTTTTTGCGAGATTTTAACTATATAAATATCAATAAAATCTACAAATTCCAGGGGATTTGTCTAATTTCTTAAAAAAATGTTAAATTCATGTGGAGTCACCTATATATAACAACAATTTCACGTTCGCATGCAGAGGAATATGGGTTTGTTCGTGAAAATCGTCAAATTGTAAAATTCGTCGTTTCTTGCGGTAAAAACACGATTTTGCTATAAACGCTAATAAAATCTCTATATTCCAACCGATTGTGCTAATTCTTTCACAGAGTGTTTAGTATACATAATTGAACTGTATTATATCACTGGTTTCGATTTTCCCCACAAAAAAAAATCCTTCAAAAAATTTCGTTTTTGCGAGATTTTAACTATATAAATATCAATAAAATCTACAAATTCCGTGGGATTTGTCTAATTTCTTTAAAAAATGTTAAATTCATGTGGTCTCACCTATATATCACAACAATTTCACTTTCGCATGCAGAGGAATATGGGTTTGTTTGTTTAAATCGTCCAATTGTAAAAATCGTCGTTTCTTGCGGTAAAAACACGATTTTGCTATAAACGTTAATAAAATCTCTATATTCCAACCGATTGTGCTAATTCTTTCACAGAGTGTTTAGTATACATGATTCAACTGTATTATATCACTGGTTTCGATTTTCCCCACAAAAAAAAAAAATCCTTCAAAAAATTTCATTTTTGCGAGTTTTTTAACTATATAAATATCAATATAATCTACAAATTCCGTGGGATTTGTCTAATTTCTTAAAAAAATGTTAAATTCATGTGGAGTCACCTGTATATAACAATTTCACGTTCGCATGCTGAGGAATATGGGTTTGTATGTGTAAATCGTCCAATTGTAAAAATCGTCGTTTCTTGCGGTAAAAACACGATTTTGTTTAAACGTTAATAAAATCTCTATATTCCAACCGATTGTGCTAATTCATTCACAGAGTGTTTAGTATACATAATTGAACTGTATTATATCACTGGTTTCGATTTGCCCCACAAAAAAAAATCCTTCAAAAAATTTCGTTTTTGCGAGATTTTAACTATATAAATATCAATAAAATCTACAAATTCCGTGGGATTTGTCTAATTTCTTTAAAAAATGTTAAATTCATGTGGATTCACCTATATATAACAACAATTTCACTTTCGCATGCAGAGGAATATGGGTTTGTTTGTTTAAATCGTCCAATTGTAAAAATCGTTGTTTCTTGCGGTAAAAACACGATTTTGCTATAAACGTTAATAAAATCTCTATATTCCAACCGATTGTGCTAATTCTTTGACAGAGTGTTTAGTATACATGATTCAACTGTATTATATCACTGGTTTCGATTTTCCCCACAAAAAAAAATCCTTAAAAAAATTTCGTTTTTGCGAGATTTTAACTATATAAATATCAATAAAATCTACAAATTCCGTGGGATTTGTCTAATTTCTTAAAAAAATCTTAAATTCATGTGGAGTCACCTGCATATAACAACAATTTCACGTTCGCATTCAGAGCAATATGGGTTTGTTTGTGTAAATCGTCCAATTGTAAAAATCGTCGTTTCTAGCGGTAAAAACACGATTTTGTTATAAACTTTAATAAAATCTCTATATTCCAACCGATTGTGCTAATTCTTTCACAGAGTGTTTAGTATACATAATTGAACTGTATTATATCACTGGTTTCGATTTTCCCCACAAAAAAAAAATCCTTCAAAAAATTTCGTTTTTGCGAGATTTTAACTATATAAATATCAATAAAATCTACAAATTCCGTGGGATTTGTCTAATTTCTTAAAAAAATGTTAAATTCATGTGGATTCACCTATATATAACAACAATTTCACGTTCGCATGCAGAGGAATATGGGTTTGTTTGTGTAAATCGTCCAATTGTAAAAATCGTCGTTTCTTGCGGTAAAAACACGATTTTGTTTTAAACATTAATAAAATCTCTATATTCCAACCGATTGTGCTAATTCTTGGACAGAGTGTTTAGTATACATGATTGAACTGTATTATATCACTGGTTTCGATTTTCCCCACAAAAAAAAATCCATCAAAAAAATTTCGTTTTTGCGAGATTTTAACTATATAAATATCAATAAAATCTACAAATTCCGGCGGATTTGTCTAATTTCTTAAAAAAATGTTAAATTCCTGTGGAGTCACCTATATATAACAACAATTTCACGTTCGCATGCAGAGGAATATGGGTTTGTTCGTGAAAATCGTCAAATTGTAAAAATCGTCGTTTCTTGCGGTAAAAACACGATTTTGCTATAAACGCTAATAAAATCTCTATATTCCAACCGATTGTGCTAATTCTTTCACAGAGTGTTTAGTATACATGATTGAACTGTATTATATCACTGGTTTCGATTTTCCCCACAAAAAAAATCCTTCAAAAAATTTCGTTTTTGCGAGATTTTAACTATATAAATATCAATAAAATCTACAAATTCCGGGGGATTTGTCTAATTTCTTAAAAAAATGTTAAATTCATGTGGATTCACCTATATATAACAACAATTTCACGTTCGCATGCAGAGGAATAGGGGTTTGTTCGTGAAAATCGTCAAATTGTAAAAATCGTCGTTTCTTGCGGTAAAAACACGATTTTGCTATAAACGCTAATAAAATCTCTATATTCCAACCGATTGTGCTAATTCTTTCACAGAGTGTTTAGTATACATGATTGAACTGTATTATGTCACTGGTTTCGATTTTCCCCACAAAAAAAATCCTTCAAAAAATTTCGTTTTTGCGAGTTTTTTAACTATATAAATATCAATATAATCTACAAATTCCGTGGGATTTGTCTAATTTCTTAAAAAAATGTTAAATTCATGTGGAGTCACCTGTATATAACAACAATTTCACGTTCGCATGCTGAGGAATATGGGTTTGTTTGTGTAAATTGTCCAATTGTAAAAATCGTCGTTTCTTGCGGTAAAAACACGATTTTGTTTAAACGTTAATAAAATCTCTCTATTCCAACCGATTGTGCTAATACTTTCACAGAGTGTTTAGTATATATAACTGAACTGTATTATATCACTGGTTTCGATTTTCCCCACAAAAAAAATCCTTCAAAAAATTTCGTTTTTGCGAGATTTTAACTATATAAATATCAATAAAATCTACAAATTCCGTGGGATTTGTCTAATTTCTTAAAAAAATGTTAAATTCATGTGGAGTCACCTGTATATAACAACAATTTCACGTTCGCATGCAGAGGAATATGGGTTTGTTTGTGTAAATCGTCCAATTGTAAAAATCGTCGTTTCTTGCGGTAAAAACACGATTTTGTTATAAACGTTAATAAAATCTCTATATTCCAACCGATTGTGCTAATTCTTTCACAGAGTGTTTAGTATACATAATTGAACTGTATTATATCACTGGTTTCGATTTTTCCCACAAAAAAAATCCTTCAAAAAATTTCGTTTTTGCGAGATTTTAACTATATAAATATCAATATAATCTACAAATTCGGTGGGATTTGTCTAATTTCTTAAAAAAATGTTAAATTCATGTGGATTCACCTATATATAACAACAATTTCACGTTCGCATGCGGAGGAATTAGGGTTTGTTTGTGTAAATCGTCCAATTGTAAAAATCGTCGTTTCTTGCGGTAAAAACACGATTTTGCTATAAACGTTAATAAAATCTCTATATTCCAACCGATTGTGCTAATTCTTTGACAGAGTGTTTAGTATACATGATTGAAATGTATTATATCACTGGTTTCGATTTTCCCCACAAAAAAAAATCCTTCAAAAAATTTCGTTTTTGCGAGATTATTAACTATATAAATATTTATAAAATATACAAATTCCGTGGGATTTGTCTAATTTCTTAAAAAAATGTTAAATTCATGTGGAGTCACCTGTATATAACAACAATTTCACGTTCGCATGCAGAGGAATATGGGTTTGTTTGTGTAAATCGTCCAATTGTAAAAATCGTCGTTTCTTGCGGTAAAAACACGATTTTGTTATAAACGTTAATAAAATCTCTATATTCCAATCGATTGTGCTAATTCTTTCACAGTGTGTTTAGTATACATGATTGAACTGTATTATGTCACTGGTTTCGATTTTCCCCACAAAAAAAATCCTTCAAAAAATTTCGTTTTTGCGAGTTTTTTTAACTATATAAATATCAATAAAATCTACAAATTCTGTGGGATTTGTCTAATTTCTTAAAAAAATGTTAAATTCATGTGGATTCACCTATATATAACAACAATTTCACTTTCGCATGCAGAGGACTATGGGTTTGTTTGTGTAAATCGTCCAATTGTAAAAATCGTCGTTTCTTGCGGTAAAAACACGATTTTGCTATAAACGTTAATAAAATCTCTATATTCCAACCGATTGTGCTAATTCTTTGACAGAGTGTTTAGTATACATGATTGAACTGTATTATATCACTGGTTTCGATTTTCCCCACAAAAAAAAATCCTTCAAAAAATTTCGTTTTTGCGAGATTTTAACTATATAAATATCAATAAAATCTACAAATTCCGTGGGATTTATCTAATTTCTTAAAAAAATGTTAAATTCGTGTGGAGTCACCGGTATATAACAACAATTTCACTTTCGCATGCAGAGGAATATGGGTTTGTTTGTGTAAATCGTCCAATTGTAAAAATCGTCGTTTCTTGCGGTAAAAACACGATTTTGTTATAAACGTTAATAAAATCTCTATATTCCAACCGATTGTGCTAATTCTTGGACAGAGTGTTTAGTATACATGATTGAACTGTATTATATCACTGGTTTCGATTTTCCCCACAAAAAAAAATCCTTCAAAAAATTTCGTTTTTGCGAGATTTTAACTATATAAATATCAATAAAATCTACAAATTCCGGGGGATTTGTGTATTTTCTTAAAAAAATGTTAAATTCATGTGGATTCACCTATATATAACAATTTCACGTTCGCATGCAGAGGAATATGGGTTTGTTGGTGTAAATCGTCCAATTGTAAAAATCGTCGTTTCTTGCGGTAAAAACACGATTTTGCTATAAACATTAATAAAATCTCTATATTCCAACCGATTGTGCTAATTCTTGGACAGAGTGTTTAGTATACATGATTGAACTGTATTATATCACTGGTTTCGATTTTCCCCACAAAAAAAAATCCTTCAAAAAATTTCGTTTTTGCGAGATTTTAACTATATAAATATCAATAAAATCTACAAATTCCAGGGGATTTGTCTAATTTCTTAAAAAAATGTTAAATTCATGTGGAGTCACCTATATATAACAACAATTTCACGTTCGCATGCAGAGGAATATGGGTTTGTTCGTGAAAATCGTCAAATTGTAAAATTCGTCGTTTCTTGCGGTAAAAACACGATTTTGCTATAAACGCTAATAAAATCTCTATATTCCAACCGATTGTGCTAATTCTTTCACAGAGTGTTTAGTATACATAATTGAACTGTATTATATCACTGGTTTCGATTTTCCCCACAAAAAAAAATCCTTCAAAAAATTTCGTTTTTGCGAGATTTTAACTATATAAATATCAATAAAATCTACAAATTCCGTGGGATTTGTCTAATTTCTTTAAAAAATGTTAAATTCATGTGGTCTCACCTATATATCACAACAATTTCACTTTCGCATGCAGAGGAATATGGGTTTGTTTGTTTAAATCGTCCAATTGTAAAAATCGTCGTTTCTTGCGGTAAAAACACGATTTTGCTATAAACGTTAATAAAATCTCTATATTCCAACCGATTGTGCTAATTCTTTCACAGAGTGTTTAGTATACATGATTCAACTGTATTATATCACTGGTTTCGATTTTCCCCACAAAAAAAAAAAATCCTTCAAAAAATTTCATTTTTGCGAGTTTTTTAACTATATAAATATCAATATAATCTACAAATTCCGTGGGATTTGTCTAATTTCTTAAAAAAATGTTAAATTCATGTGGAGTCACCTGTATATAACAATTTCACGTTCGCATGCTGAGGAATATGGGTTTGTATGTGTAAATCGTCCAATTGTAAAAATCGTCGTTTCTTGCGGTAAAAACACGATTTTGTTTAAACGTTAATAAAATCTCTATATTCCAACCGATTGTGCTAATTCATTCACAGAGTGTTTAGTATACATAATTGAACTGTATTATATCACTGGTTTCGATTTGCCCCACAAAAAAAAATCCTTCAAAAAATTTCGTTTTTGCGAGATTTTAACTATATAAATATCAATAAAATCTACAAATTCCGTGGGATTTGTCTAATTTCTTTAAAAAATGTTAAATTCATGTGGATTCACCTATATATAACAACAATTTCACTTTCGCATGCAGAGGAATATGGGTTTGTTTGTTTAAATCGTCCAATTGTAAAAATCGTTGTTTCTTGCGGTAAAAACACGATTTTGCTATAAACGTTAATAAAATCTCTATATTCCAACCGATTGTGCTAATTCTTTGACAGAGTGTTTAGTATACATGATTCAACTGTATTATATCACTGGTTTCGATTTTCCCCACAAAAAAAAATCCTTAAAAAAATTTCGTTTTTGCGAGATTTTAACTATATAAATATCAATAAAATCTACAAATTCCGTGGGATTTGTCTAATTTCTTAAAAAAATCTTAAATTCATGTGGAGTCACCTGCATATCACAACAATTTCACGTTCGCATGCAGAGGAATATGGGTTTGTTTGTGTAAATCGTCCAATTGTAAAAATCGTCGTTTCTAGCGGTAAAAACACGATTTTGTTATAAACTTTAATAAAATCTCTATATTCCAACCGATTGTGCTAATTCTTTCACAGAGTGTTTAGTATACATAATTGAACTGTATTATATCACTGGTTTCGATTTTCCCCACAAAAAAAAATCCTTCAAAAAATTTCGTTTTTGCGAGATTTTAACTATATAAATATCAATAAAATCTACAAATTCCGTGGGATTTGTCTAATTTCTTTAAAAAATGTTAAATTCATGTGGTCTCACCTATATATCACAACAATTTCACTTTCGCATGCAGAGGAATATGGGTTTGTTTGTTTAAATCGTCCAATTGTAAAAATCGTCGTTTCTTGCGGTAAAAACACGATTTTGCTATAAACGTTAATAAAATCTCTATATTCCAACCGATTGTGCTAATTCTTTCACAGAGTGTTTAGTATACATGATTCAACTGTATTATATCACTGGTTTCGATTTTCCCCACAAAAAAAAAAATCCTTCAAAAAATTTCGTTTTTGCGAGATTTTAACTATATAAATATCAATAAAATCTACAAATTCCGTGGGATTTGTCTAATTTCTTAAAAAAATGTTAAATTCATGTGGAGTCACCTGCATATAACAACAATTTCACGTTCGCATTCAGAGCAATATGGGTTTGTTTGTGTAAATCGTCCAATTGTAAAAATCGTCGTTTCTAGCGGTAAAAACACGATTTTGTTATAAACTTTAATAAAATCTCTATATTCCAACCGATTGTGCTAATTCTTTCACAGAGTGTTTAGTATACATAATTGAACTGTATTATATCACTGGTTTCGATTTTCCCCACAAAAAAAAAATCCTTCAAAAAATTTCGTTTTTGCGAGATTTTAACTATATAAATATCAATAAAATCTACAAATTCCGTGGGATTTGTCTAATTTCTTAAAAAAATGTTAAATTCATGTGGATTCACCTATATATAACAACAATTTCACGTTCGCATGCAGAGGAATATGGGTTTGTTTGTGTAAATCGTCCAATTGTAAAAATCGTCGTTTCTTGCGGTAAAAACACGATTTTGTTTTAAACATTAATAAAATCTCTATATTCCAACCGATTGTGCTAATTCTTGGACAGAGTGTTTAGTATACATGATTGAACTGTATTATATCACTGGTTTCGATTTTCCCCACAAAAAAAAATCCTTCAAAAAATTTCGTTTTTGCGAGATTTTAACTATATAAATATCAATAAAATCTACAAATTCCAGGGGATTTGTCTAATTTCTTAAAAAAATGTTAAATTCCTGTGGAGTCACCTATATATAACAACAATTTCACGTTCGCATGCAGAGGAATATGGGTTTGTTCGTGAAAATCGTCAAATTGTAAAAATCGTCGTTTCTTGCGGTAAAAACACGATTTTGCTATAAACGCTAATAAAATCTCTATATTCCAACCGATTGTGCTAATTCTTTCACAGAGTGTTTAGTATACATGATTGAACTGTATTATGTGTCTGGTTTCGATTTTCCCCACAAAAAAAAAATCCTTCAAAAAATTTCGTTTTTGCGAGTTTTTTAACTATATAAATATGAATATAATCTACAAATTCCGTGGGATTTGTCTAATTTCTTAAAAAAATGTTAAATTCATGTGGAGTCACCTGTATATAACAACAATTTCACGTTCGCATGCAGAGGAATATGGGTTTGTTTGTGTAAATCGTCCAATTGTAAAAATCGTCGTTTCTTGCGGTAAAAACACGATTTTGTTTAAACGTTAATAAAATCTCTATATTCCAACCGATTGTGCTAATTCTTTCACAGAGTGTTTAGTATACATGATTGAACTGTATTATATCACTGGTTTCGATTTTCCCCACAAAAAGAAATCCTTCAAAAAATTTCGTTTTTGCGAGATTTTAACTATATAAATATCAATAAAATCTACAAATTCCGTGGGATTTGTCTAATTTCTTAAAAAAATGTTAAATTCATGTGGAGTCACCTGTATATAACAACAATTTAACGTTCGCATGCAGAAGAATATGGGTTTGTTTGTGTAAATCGTCCAATTGTAAAAATCGTCGTTTCTTGCGGTAAAAACACGATTTTGTTTAAACGTTAATAAAATCTCTATATTCCAACCGATTGTGCTAATTCTTTGACAGAGTGTTTAGTATACATGATTGAACTGTATTATATCACTGGTTTCGATTTTCCCCACAAAAAAAAATCCTTCAAAAAATTTCGTTTTTGCGAGATTTTAACTATATAAATATCAATAAAATCTACAAATTCCGGGGGATTTGTCTGATTTCTTAAAAAAATGTTAAATTCATGTGGATTCACCTATATATAACAATTTCACGTTCGCATGCAGAGGAATATGGGTTTGTTGGTGTAAATCGTCCAATTGTAAAAATCGTCGTTTCTTGCGCTAAAAACACGATTTTGCTATAAACATTAATAAAATCTCTATATTCCAACCGATTGTGCTAATTCTTGGACAGAGTGTTTAGTATACATGATTGAACTGTATTATATCACTGGTTTCGATATTCCCCACAAAAAAAAATCCTTCAAAAAATTTCGTTTTTGCGAGATTTTAACTATATAAATATCAATAAAATCTACAAATTCCGGGGGATTTGTCTAATTTCTTAAAAAAATGTTAAATTCATGTGGAGTCACCTATATATAACAACAATTTCACGTTCGCATGCAGAGGAATATGGGTTTGTTCGTGAAAATCGTCAAATTGTAAAATTCGTAGTTTCTTGCGGTAAAAACACGATTTTGCTATAAACGCTAATAAAATCTCTATATTCCAACCGATTGTGCTAATTCTTTCACAGAGTGTTTAGTATACATGATTGTAGTATACATGATTGAACTGTATTATGTCTCTGGTTTCGATTTTCCCCACAAAAAAAAAAATCCTTCAAAAAATTTCGTTTTTGCGAGTTTTTTAACTATATAAATATCAATATAATCTACAAATTCCGTGGGATTTGTCTAATTTCTTAAAAAAATGTTAAATTCATGTGGAGTCACCTGTATATAACAATTTCACGTTCGCATGCTGAGGAATATGGGTTTGTGTGTGTAAATCGTCCAATTGTAAAAATCGTCGTTTCTTGCGGTAAAAACACGATTTTGTTTAAACGTTAATAAAATCTCTATATTCCAACCGATTGTGCTAATTCATTCACAGAGTGTTTAGTATACATAATTGAACTGTATTATATCACTGGTTTCGATTTGCCCCACAAAAAAAAATCCTTCAAAAAATTTCGTTTTTGCGAGATTTTACCTATATAAATATCAATAAAATCTACAAATTCCGTGGGATTTGTCTAATTTCTTTAAAAAATGTTAAATTCATGTGGAGTCACCTGTATATAACAACAATTTCACGTTCGCATGCAGAGGAATATGGGTTTGGTTGTGTAAATCGTCCAATTGTAAAAATCGTCGTTTCTTGCGGTAAAAACACGATTTTGTTATAAACGTTAATAAAATCTCTATATTCCAACCGATTGTGCTAATTCTTTCACAGAGTGTTTAGTATACATAATTAAACTGTATTATATCACTGGTTTCGATTTTCCCCACAAAAAAAAATCCTTCAAAAAATTTCGTTTTTGCGAGATTTTAACTATATAAATATCAATAAAATCTACAAATTCCGTGGGATTTGTCTAATTTCTTTAAAAAATGTTAAATTCATGTGGATTCACCTATATATAACAACAATTTCACTTTCGCATGCAGAGGAATATGGGTTTTTTTGTTTAAATCGTCCAATTGTAAAAATCGTCGTTTCTTGCGGTAAAAACACGATTTTGCTATAAACGTTAATAAAATCTCTATATTCCAACCGATTGTGCTAATTCTTTGACAGAGTGTTTAGTATACATGATTCAACTGTATTATATCACTGGTTTCGATTTTCCCCACAAAAAAAAAATCCTTAAAAAAATTTCGTTTTTGCGAGATTTTAACTATATAAATATCAATAAAATCTACAAATTCCGTGGGATTTGTCTAATTTCTTAAAAAAATCTTAAATTCATGTGGAGTCACCTGCATATCACAACAATTTCACGTTCGCATGCTGAGGAATATGGGTTTGTTTGTGTAAATCGTCCAATTGTAAAAATCGTCGTTTCTTGCGGTAAAAACACGATTTTGTTATAAACTTTAATAAAATCTCTATATTCCAACCGATTGTGCTAATTCTTTCACAGAGTGTTTAGTATACATGATTGAACTGTATTATGTGTCTGGTTTCGATTTTCCCCACAAAAAAAAAATCCTTCAAAAAATTTCGTTTTTGCGAGTTTTTTAACTATATAAATATGAATATAATCTACAAATTCCGTGGGATTTGTCTAATTTCTTAAAAAAATCTTAAATTCATGTGGAGTCACCTGTATATAACAACAATTTCACGTTCGCATGCAGAGGAATATGGGTTTGTTTGTGTAAATCGTCCAATTGTAAAAATCGTCGTTTCTTGCGGTAAAAACACGATTTTGTTTAAACGTTAATAAAATCTCTATATTCCAACCGATTGTGCTAATTCTTTCACAGAGTGTTTAGTATACATGATTGAACTGTATTATATCACTGGTTTCGATTTTCCCCACAAAAAGAAATCCTTCAAAAAATTTCGTTTTTGCGAGATTTTAACTATATAAATATCAATAAAATCTACAAATTCCGTGGGATTTGTCTAATTTCTTAAAAAAATGTTAAATTCATGTGGAGTCACCTGTATATAACAACAATTTAACGTTCGCATGCAGAAGAATATGGGTTTGTTTGTGTAAATCGTCCAATTGTAAAAATCGTCGTTTCTTGCGGTAAAAACACGATTTTGTTTAAACGTTAATAAAATCTCTATATTCCAACCGATTGTGCTAATTCTTTGACAGAGTGTTTAGTATACATGATTGAACTGTATTATATCACTGGTTTCGATTTTCCCCACAAAAAAAAATCCTTCAAAAAATTTCGTTTTTGCGAGATTTTAACTATATAAATATCAATAAAATCTACAAATTCCGGGGGATTTGTCTGATTTCTTAAAAAAATGTTAAATTCATGTGGATTCACCTATATATAACAATTTCACGTTCGCATGCAGAGGAATATGGGTTTGTTGGTGTAAATCGTCCAATTGTAAAAATCGTCGTTTCTTGCGCTAAAAACACGATTTTGCTATAAACATTAATAAAATCTCTATATTCCAACCGATTGTGCTAATTCTTGGACAGAGTGTTTAGTATACATGATTGAACTGTATTATATCACTGGTTTCGATATTCCCCACAAAAAAAAATCCTTCAAAAAATTTCGTTTTTGCGAGATTTTAACTATATAAATATCAATAAAATCTACAAATTCCGGGGGATTTGTCTAATTTCTTAAAAAAATGTTAAATTCATGTGGAGTCACCTATATATAACAACAATTTCACGTTCGCATGCAGAGGAATATGGGTTTGTTCGTGAAAATCGTCAAATTGTAAAATTCGTAGTTTCTTGCGGTAAAAACACGATTTTGCTATAAACGCTAATAAAATCTCTATATTCCAACCGATTGTGCTAATTCTTTCACAGAGTGTTTAGTATACATGATTGTAGTATACATGATTGAACTGTATTATGTCTCTGGTTTCGATTTTCCCCACAAAAAAAAAAATCCTTCAAAAAATTTCGTTTTTGCGAGTTTTTTAACTATATAAATATCAATATAATCTACAAATTCCGTGGGATTTGTCTAATTTCTTAAAAAAATGTTAAATTCATGTGGAGTCACCTGTATATAACAATTTCACGTTCGCATGCTGAGGAATATGGGTTTGTGTGTGTAAATCGTCCAATTGTAAAAATCGTCGTTTCTTGCGGTAAAAACACGATTTTGTTTAAACGTTAATAAAATCTCTATATTCCAACCGATTGTGCTAATTCATTCACAGAGTGTTTAGTATACATAATTGAACTGTATTATATCACTGGTTTCGATTTGCCCCACAAAAAAAAATCCTTCAAAAAATTTCGTTTTTGCGAGATTTTACCTATATAAATATCAATAAAATCTACAAATTCCGTGGGATTTGTCTAATTTCTTTAAAAAATGTTAAATTCATGTGGAGTCACCTGTATATAACAACAATTTCACGTTCGCATGCAGAGGAATATGGGTTTGGTTGTGTAAATCGTCCAATTGTAAAAATCGTCGTTTCTTGCGGTAAAAACACGATTTTGTTATAAACGTTAATAAAATCTCTATATTCCAACCGATTGTGCTAATTCTTTCACAGAGTGTTTAGTATACATAATTAAACTGTATTATATCACTGGTTTCGATTTTCCCCACAAAAAAAAATCCTTCAAAAAATTTCGTTTTTGCGAGATTTTAACTATATAAATATCAATAAAATCTACAAATTCCGTGGGATTTGTCTAATTTCTTTAAAAAATGTTAAATTCATGTGGATTCACCTATATATAACAACAATTTCACTTTCGCATGCAGAGGAATATGGGTTTTTTTGTTTAAATCGTCCAATTGTAAAAATCGTCGTTTCTTGCGGTAAAAACACGATTTTGCTATAAACGTTAATAAAATCTCTATATTCCAACCGATTGTGCTAATTCTTTGACAGAGTGTTTAGTATACATGATTCAACTGTATTATATCACTGGTTTCGATTTTCCCACAAAAAAAAAAAATCCTTAAAAAAATTTCGTTTTTGCGAGATTTTAACTATATAAATATCAATAAAATCTACAAATTCCGTGGGATTTGTCTAATTTCTTAAAAAAATCTTAAATTCATGTGGAGTCACCTGCATATCACAACAATTTCACGTTCGCATGCAGAGGAATATGGGTTTGTTTGTGTAAATCGTCCAATTGTAAAAATCGTCGTTTCTTGCGGTAAAAACAACGATTTTGTTTATAAACTTTAATAAAATCTCTATATTCCAACCGATTGTGCTAATTCTTTCACAGAGTGTTTAGATATACATAATTGAACTGTATTATATCACTGGTTTCGATTTTCCCCACAAAAAAAAATCCTTCAAAAAATTTCGTTTTTGCGAGATTTTAACTATATAAATATCAATAAAATCTACAAATTCCGTGGGATTTGTCTAATTTCTTTAAAAAATGTTAAATTCATGTGGTCTCACCTATATATAAACAACAATTTCACTTTCGCATGCAGAGGAATATGGGTTTGTTTGTTTAAATCGTCCAATTGTAAAAATCGTCGTTTCTTGCGGTAAAAACACGATTTTGCTATAAACGTTAATAAAATCTCTATATTCCAACCGATTGTGCTAATTCTTTGACAGAGTGTTTAGTATACAAGATTCAACTGTATTATATCACTGGTTTCGATTTTCCCCACAAAAAAAAATCCTTCAAAAAATTTCGTTTTTGCGAGATTTTAACTATATAAATATCAATAAAATCTACAAATTCCGTGGGATTTGTCTAATTTCTTAAAAAAATGTTAAATTCATGTGGAGTCACCTGCATATAACAGCAATTTCACGTTCGCATTCAGAGCAATATGGGTTTGTTTTGTGTAAATCGTCCAATTGTAAAAATCGTCGTTTCTAGCGGTAAAAACACGATTTTGTTATAAACTTTAATAAAATCTCTATATTCCAACCGATTGTGCTAATTCTTTTCACAGAGTGTTTAGTATACATAATTGAACTGTATTATATCACTGGTTTCGATTTTCCCCACAAAAAAAAAAATCCTTCAAAAAATTTCGTTTTTGCGAGATTTTAACTATATAAATATCAATAAAATCTACAAATTCCGTGGGATTTGTCTAATTTCTTAAAAAAATGTTAAATTCATGTGGATTCACCTATATATAACAACAATTTCACGTTCGCATGCAGAGGAATATGGGTTTGTTTGTGTAAATCGTCCAATTGTAAAAATCGTCGTTACTTGCGGTAAAAACACGATTTTGTTTTAAACAGTTAATAAAATCTCTATATTCCAACCGATTGTGCTAATTCTTGGACAGAGGTGTTTAGTATACATGATTGAACTGTATTATATCACTGGTTTCGATTTTCCCCACAAAAAAAAATCCTTCAAAAAATTCGTTTTTGCGAGATTTTAACTATATAAATATCAATAAAATCTACAAATTCCAGGGGATTTGTCTAATTTCTTAAAAAAATGTTAAAATCCTGTGGAGTCACCTATATATAACAACAATTTCACGTTCGCATGCAGAGGAATATGGGTTTGTTCGTGAAAATCGTCAAATTGTAAAAATCGTCGTTTCTTGCGGTAAGAAACACGATTTTGCTATAAACGCTAATAAAATCTCTATATTCCAACCGATTGTGCTAATTCTTTCACAGAGTGTTTAGTATACATGATTGAACTGTATTATGTCACTGGTTTCGATTTTCCCCACAAAAAAAAAAATCCTTCAAAAAATTTCGTTTTTGCGAGTTTTTTAACTATATAAATATGAATATAATCTACAAATTCCGTGGGATTTGTCTAATTTCTTAAAAAAATGTTAAATTCATGTGGAGTCACCTGTATATAACAACAATTTCACGTTCGCATGCAGAGGAATATGGGTTTGTTTGTGTAAATCGTCCAATTGTAAAAATCGTCGTTTCTTGCGGTAAAAAACACGATTTTGTTTAAACGTTAATAAAATCTCTATATTCCAACCGATTGTGCTAATTCTTTCACAGAGTGTTTAGTATACATGATTGAACTGTATTATATCACTGGTTTCGATTTTCCCCACAAAAAGAAATCCTTCAAAAAATTTCGTTTTTTGCGAGATTTTAACTATATAAATATCAATAAAATCTACAAATTCCGTGGGATTTGTCTAATTTCTTAAAAAAATGTTAAATTCATGTGGAGTCACCTGTATATAACAACAATTTAACGTTCGCATGCAGAAGAATTTGGGTTTGTTTTGTGTAGAATCGTCCAATTGTAAAAATCGTCGTTTCTTGCGGTAAAAACACGATTTTGTTTAAACGTTAATAAAATCTCTATATTCCAACCGATTGTGCTAATTCTTTGACAGAGTGTTTAGTATACATGATTGAACTGTATTATATCACTGGTTTCGATTTTCCCCACAAAAAAAAATCCTTCAAAAAATTTCGTTTTTGCGAGATTTTAACTATATAAATATCATCTACAAATTCCGGGGGATTTGTCTGATTTCTTAAAAAAATGTTAAATTCATGTGGATTCACCTATATATAACAATTTCACGTTCGCATGCAGAGGAATATGGGTTTGTTGGTGTAAATCGTCCAATTGTAAAAATCGTCGTTTCTTGCGCTAAAAACACGATTTTGCTATAAACATTAATAAAATCTCTATATTCCAACCGATTGTGCTAATTCTTGGACAGAGTGTTTAGTATACATGATTGAACTGTATTATATCACTGGTTTCGATATTCCCCACAAAAAAAAATCCTTCAAAAAATTTCGTTTTTGCGAGATTTTAACTATATAAATATCAATAAAATCTACAAATTCCGGGGGATTTGTCTAATTTCTTAAAAAAATGTTAAATTCATGTGGAGTCACCTATATATAACAACAATTTCACGTTCGCATGCAGAGGAATATGGGTTTGTTCGTGAAAATCGTCAAATTGTAAAATTCGTAGTTTCTTGCGGTAAAAACACGATTTTGCTATAAACGCTAATAAAATCTCTATATTCCAACCGATTGTGCTAATTCTTTCACAGAGTGTTTAGTATACATGATTGTAGTATACATGATTGAACTGTATTATGTCTCTGGTTTCGATTTTCCCCACAAAAAAAAAAATCCTTCAAAAAATTTCGTTTTTGCGAGTTTTTTAACTATATAAATATCAATATAATCTACAAATTCCGTGGGATTTGTCTAATTTCTTAAAAAAATGTTAAATTCATGTGGAGTCACCTGTATATAACAATTTCACGTTCGCATGCTGAGGAATATGGGTTTGTGTGTGTAAATCGTCCAATTGTAAAAATCGTCGTTTCTTGCGGTAAAAACACGATTTTGTTTAAACGTTAATAAAATCTCTATATTCCAACCGATTGTGCTAATTCATTCACAGAGTGTTTAGTATACATAATTGAACTGTATTATATCACTGGTTTCGATTTGCCCCACAAAAAAAAATCCTTCAAAAAATTTCGTTTTTGCGAGATTTTACCTATATAAATATCAATAAAATCTACAAATTCCGTGGGATTTGTCTAATTTCTTTAAAAAATGTTAAATTCATGTGGAGTCACCTGTATATAACAACAATTTCACGTTCGCATGCAGAGGAATATGGGTTTGGTTGTGTAAATCGTCCAATTGTAAAAATCGTCGTTTCTTGCGGTAAAAACACGATTTTGTTATAAACGTTAATAAAATCTCTATATTCCAACCGATTGTGCTAATTCTTTCACAGAGTGTTTAGTATACATAATTAAACTGTATTATATCACTGGTTTCGATTTTCCCCACAAAAAAAAATCCTTCAAAAAATTTCGTTTTTGCGAGATTTTAACTATATAAATATCAATAAAATCTACAAATTCCGTGGGATTTGTCTAATTTCTTTAAAAAATGTTAAATTCATGTGGATTCACCTATATATAACAACAATTTCACTTTCGCATGCAGAGGAATATGGGTTTTTTTGTTT
Source organism: Periplaneta americana (assembly GCF_040183065.1). Classification (NCBI taxonomy): domain Eukaryota; kingdom Metazoa; phylum Arthropoda; class Insecta; order Blattodea; family Blattidae; genus Periplaneta; species Periplaneta americana. Next base: position 5,338 of record NW_027185522.1, on the reverse strand, counting down.
AAATCGTCCAATTGTAAAAATCGTCGTTTCTTGCGGTAAAAACACGATTTTGCTATAAACGTTAATAAAATCTCTATATTCCAACCGATTGTTCTAATTCTTTGACAGAGTGTTTAGTATACATGATTCAACTGTATTATATCACTGGTTTCGATTTTCCCCACAAAAAAAAATCCTTCAAAAAATTTCGTTTTTGCGAGGTTTTAACTATATAAATATCAATAAAATCTACAAATTCCGTGGGATTTGTCTAATTTCTTTAAAAAATGTTAAATTCATGTGGTCTCACCTATATATAACAACAATTTCACTTTCGCATGCAGAGGAATATGGGTTTGTTTGTTTAAATCGTCCAATTGTAAAAATCGTCGTTTCTTGCGGTAAAAACACGATTTTGCTATAAACGTTAATAAAATCTCTATATTCCAACCGATTGTGCTAATTCTTTGACAGAGTGTTTAGTATACAAGATTCAACTGTATTATATCACTGGTTTCGATTTTCCCCACAAAAAAAAATCCTTCAAAAAATTTCGTTTTTGCGAGATTTTAACTATATAAATATCAATAAAATCTACAAATTCCGTGGGATTTGTCTAATTTCTTAAAAAAATGTTAAATTCATGTGGAGTCACCTGCATATAACAACAATTTCACGTTCGCATTCAGAGCAATATGGGTTTGTTTGTGTAAATCGTCCAATTGTAAAAATCGTCGTTTCTAGCGGTAAAAACACGATTTTGTTATAAACTTTAATAAAATCTCTATATTCCAACCGATTGTGCTAATTCTTTCACAGAGTGTTTAGTATACATAATTGAACTGTATTATATCACTGGTTTCGATTTTCCCCACAAAAAAAAAATCCTTCAAAAAATTTCGTTTTTGCGAGATTTTAACTATATAAATATCAATAAAATCTACAAATTCCGTGGGATTTGTCTAATTTCTTAAAAAAATGTTAAATTCATGTGGATTCACCTATATATAACAACAATTTCACGTTCGCATGCAGAGGAATATGGGTTTGTTTGTGTAAATCGTCCAATTGTAAAAATCGTCGTTTCTTGCGGTAAAAACACGATTTTGTTTTAAACATTAATAAAATCTCTATATTCCAACCGATTGTGCTAATTCTTTCACAGAGTGTTTAGTATACATGATTGAACTGTATTATGTCTCTGGTTTCGATTTTCCCCACAAAAAAAAAAAATCCTTCAAAAAATTTCATTTTTGCGAGTTTTTTAACTATATAAATATCAATATAATCTACAAATTCCGTGGGATTTGTCTAATTTCTTAAAAAAATGTTAAATTCATGTGGAGTCACCTGTATATAACAATTTCACGTTCGCATGCTGAGGAATATGGGTTTGTATGTGTAAATCGTCCAATTGTAAAAATCGTCGTTTCTTGCGGTAAAAACACGATTTTGTTTAAACGTTAATAAAATCTCTATATTCCAACCGATTGTGCTAATTCATTCACAGAGTGTTTAGTATACATAATTGAACTGTATTATATCACTGGTTTCGATTTGCCCCACAAAAAAAAAATCCTTCAAAAAATTTCGTTTTTGCGAGATTTTAACTATATAAATATCAATAAAATCTACAAATTCCGTGGGATTTGTCTAATTTCTTTAAAAAATGTTAAATTCATGTGGATTCACCTATATATAACAACAATTTCACTTTCGCATGCAGAGGAATATGGGTTTGTTTGTTTAAATCGTCCAATTGTAAAAATCGTCGTTTCTTGCGGTAAAAACACGATTTTGCTATAAACGTTAATAAAATCTCTATATTCCAACCGATTGTGCTAATTCTTTGACAGAGTGTTTAGTATACATGATTCAACTGTATTATATCACTGGTTTCGATTTTCCCCACAAAAAAAAATCCTTAAAAAAATTTCGTTTTTGCGAGATTTTAACTATATAAATATCAATAAAATCTACAAATTCCGTGGGATTTGTCTAATTTCTTAAAAAAATCTTAAATTCATGTGGAGTCACCTGCATATCACAACAATTTCACGTTCGCATGCAGAGGAATATGGGTTTGTTTGTGTAAATCGTCCAATTGTAAAAATCGTCGTTTCTAGCGGTAAAAACACGATTTTGTTATAAACTTTAATAAAATCTCTATATTCCAACCGATTGTGCTAATTCTTTCACAGAGTGTTTAGTATACATAATTGAACTGTATTATATCACTGGTTTCGATTTTCCCCACAAAAAAAAATCCTTCAAAAAATTTCGTTTTTGCGAGATTTTAACTATATAAATATCAATAAAATCTACAAATTCCGTGGGATTTGTCTAATTTCTTTAAAAAATGTTAAATTCATGTGGTCTCACCTATATATCACAACAATTTCACTTTCGCATGCAGAGGAATATGGGTTTGTTTGTTTAAATCGTCCAATTGTAAAAATCGTCGTTTCTTGCGGTAAAAACACGATTTTGCTATAAACGTTAATAAAATCTCTATATTCCAACCGATTGTGCTAATTCTTTCACAGAGTGTTTAGTATACATGATTCAACTGTATTATATCACTGGTTTCGATTTTCCCCACAAAAAAAAAATCCTTCAAAAAATTTCGTTTTTGCGAGATTTTAACTATATAAATATCAATAAAATCTACAAATTCCGTGGGATTTGTCTAATTTCTTAAAAAAATGTTAAATTCATGTGGAGTCACCTGCATATAACAACAATTTCACGTTCGCATTCAGAGCAATATGGGTTTGTTTGTGTAAATCGTCCAATTGTAAAAATCGTCGTTTCTAGCGGTAAAAACACGATTTTGTTATAAACTTTAATAAAATCTCTATATTCCAACCGATTGTGCTAATTCTTTCACAGAGTGTTTAGTATACATAATTGAACTGTATTATATCACTGGTTTCGATTTTCCCCACAAAAAAAAAATCCTTCAAAAAATTTCGTTTTTGCGAGATTTTAACTATATAAATATCAATAAAATCTACAAATTCCGTGGGATTTGTCTAATTTCTTAAAAAATGTTAAATTCATGTGGATTCACCTATATATAACAACAATTTCACGTTCGCATGCAGAGGAATATGGGTTTGTTTGTGTAAATCGTCCAATTGTAAAAATCGTCGTTTCTTGCGGTAAAAACACGATTTTGTTTTAAACATTAATAAAATCTCTATATTCCAACCGATTGTGCTAATTCTTGGACAGAGTGTTTAGTATACATGATTGAACTGTATTATATCACTGGTTTCGATTTTCCCCACAAAAAAAAATCCTTCAAAAAATTTCGTTTTTGCGAGATTTTAACTATATAAATATCAATAAAATCTACAAATTCCAGGGGATTTGTCTAATTTCTTAAAAAAATGTTAAATTCCTGTGGAGTCACCTATATATAACAACAATTTCACGTTCGCATGCAGAGGAATATGGGTTTGTTCGTGAAAATCGTCAAATTGTAAAAATCGTCGTTTCTTGCGGTAAAAACACGATTTTGCTATAAACGCTAATAAAATCTCTATATTCCAACCGATTGTGCTAATTCTTTCACAGAGTGTTTAGTATACATGATTGAACTGTATTATGTGTCTGGTTTCGATTTTCCCCACAAAAAAAAAATCCTTCAAAAAATTTCGTTTTTGCGAGTTTTTTAACTATATAAATATGAATATAATCTACAAATTCCGTGGGATTTGTCTAATTTCTTAAAAAAATGTTAAATTCATGTGGAGTCACCTGTATATAACAACAATTTCACGTTCGCATGCAGAGGAATATGGGTTTGTTTGTGTAAATCGTCCAATTGTAAAAATCGTCGTTTCTTGCGGTAAAAACACGATTTTGTTTAAACGTTAATAAAATCTCTATATTCCAACCGATTGTGCTAATTCTTTCACAGAGTGTTTAGTATACATGATTGAACTGTATTATATCACTGGTTTCGATTTTCCCCACAAAAAGAAATCCTTCAAAAAATTTCGTTTTTGCGAGATTTTAACTATATAAATATCAATAAAATCTACAAATTCCGTGGGATTTGTCTAATTTCTTAAAAAAATGTTAAATTCATGTGGAGTCACCTGTATATAACAACAATTTAACGTTCGCATGCAGAAGAATATGGGTTTGTTTGTGTAAATCGTCCAATTGTAAAAATCGTCGTTTCTTGCGGTAAAAACACGATTTTGTTTAAACGTTAATAAAATCTCTATATTCCAACCGATTGTGCTAATTCTTTGACAGAGTGTTTAGTATACATGATTGAACTGTATTATATCACTGGTTTCGATTTTCCCCACAAAAAAAAAATCCTTCAAAAAATTTCGTTTTTGCGAGATTTTAACTATATAAATATCAATAAAATCTACAAATTCCGGGGGATTTGTCTGATTTCTTAAAAAAATGTTAAATTCATGTGGATTCACCTATATATAACAATTTCACGTTCGCATGCAGAGGAATATGGGTTTGTTGGTGTAAATCGTCCAATTGTAAAAATCGTCGTTTCTTGCGCTAAAAACACGATTTTGCTATAAACATTAATAAAATCTCTATATTCCAACCGATTGTGCTAATTCTTGGACAGAGTGTTTAGTATACATGATTGAACTGTATTATATCACTGGTTTCGATATTCCCCACAAAAAAAAATCCTTCAAAAAATTTCGTTTTTGCGAGATTTTAACTATATAAATATCAATAAAATCTACAAATTCCGGGGGATTTGTCTAATTTCTTAAAAAAATGTTAAATTCATGTGGAGTCACCTATATATAACAACAATTTCACGTTCGCATGCAGAGGAATATGGGTTTGTTCGTGAAAATCGTCAAATTGTAAAATTCGTAGTTTCTTGCGGTAAAAACACGATTTTGCTATAAACGCTAATAAAATCTCTATATTCCAACCGATTGTGCTAATTCTTTCACAGAGTGTTTAGTATACATGATTGTAGTATACATGATTGAACTGTATTATGTCTCTGGTTTCGATTTTCCCCACAAAAAAAAAAAATCCTTCAAAAAATTTCGTTTTTGCGAGTTTTTTAACTATATAAATATCAATATAATCTACAAATTCCGTGGGATTTGTCTAATTTCTTAAAAAAATGTTAAATTCATGTGGAGTCACCTGTATATAACAATTTCACGTTCGCATGCTGAGGAATATGGGTTTGTGTGTGTAAATCGTCCAATTGTAAAAATCGTCGTTTCTTGCGGTAAAAACACGATTTTGTTTAAACGTTAATAAAATCTCTATATTCCAACCGATTGTGCTAATTCATTCACAGAGTGTTTAGTATACATAATTGAACTGTATTATATCACTG